>NC_045428.1:13416473-13717640 GCF_902635505.1 Sarcophilus harrisii | reverse complement strand
TACAACTGGATGGTGGAGCTGGAGGCAAGGGCATTGCACTGGGCTATTCTCTAAATGCAGAATCAGGTTGTTTTTGAACAGAAAAGTCTGGAACTAAGTGAGCCTTGACAGGTTTCTCTTTCATATGGTCTTGTGTTTTAAACATCAGCTAGGAAATGTTGCAAAGAAAATCAGCCATCACTATGTCTGGGTATGTGCCCAAACTGTACAATTCTTAGAGAACTGACAACTGCCCAAAG
This sequence comes from Sarcophilus harrisii, assembly GCF_902635505.1. NCBI lineage: Eukaryota > Metazoa > Chordata > Mammalia > Dasyuromorphia > Dasyuridae > Sarcophilus > Sarcophilus harrisii. Next base: position 13,717,401 of record NC_045428.1, on the reverse strand, counting down.
CTGCTTGAAAATAGAATCTATCGATCTTCTTTCCTATGGAATATTCCTCACGAAGGAAAGATTTAAAATGGAAAAAAAGAATTTCAGGAATGAATAAAAGATGGGGAAAAATAGACGTTGCCCACTATAAAATAAAGGGAGCAATTTACATTATAGACGTTAAGTAAAGAATGAACTAGAAAAAGAAAATTTGCCAGCTGAGGATTCAAAATGAACATTTAAAAACTTTTTAAAAAATGTAATTTTTCAGTTATATTTTATACCTGAGTGATATGTCTCCTTTTGTTTCCCAAATGACAATTAATTGGGAAACTCTCCTCTTCATTGAATTTTAAGGTTAGGTTTCAACTCACTGCTTAAGATTGAAAACCAAAACCAAAGCAAAAGATATTCTTTATTTGCAAACTGTTGTATGAGGAATCCAGGACCCCCAATTTCTGTCTTTTTAATTTTTGAGCAGGAATAAATCATTTAATCTCTCTTTTTCTCACATTTTAAAAAAACTTAATACATGACATGGACGATTCTATTCGCATGTATATAGATAGGACAACATACAGACAAAGAGCATACTAACTGCAGGATTTCTCCATTTTCTAGGCAACTTCTCATTAGAGATGAATTGTAGATTTACACTGTAGCAAGAATTTCTACGGCAGGAATTCCCTACTCAGAAGAAATTATAGGTCCTTACCCCTACACATGTGCGCTCTCTCTCTCTCTCTCTCTCTCTCTCTCTCTCTCTCTCTGTCTCGCTCTGTCTCTGTCTCTCTTTTTGTCTCTCTTTGTCTCTCTGTCTTGGACAGAGACAGATTTTTTGTTGGTAGCTTTGTCTCCTTCATACATGTAATCACCAGAATATATAATCCAAGTTCAAGGTTCTTTGAGGGTCTACTTCCATTTTTTTCTTCAAGTCAGTAAGAAGACATGATTGATTCATGTGTCTGTGTCTCTCTCCTCCTCCTCCTCCTCCTCCTCCTCCTCCTCCTCCTTCTCCTCCTCCTCCTCCTCCTCCTCCTCTTCCTCCTCCTCCTTCTTCTTCCTCTCTCTCTCTCTCTCTCTCTCTCTCTCTCTCTCTCTCTCTCTCTCTCTCTCCCTGTCTGTCTCTTTCTTTCTGTCTATCTCTGTTCTTTCTCTCCCCTTCTTCCTTTATCTGTCTCTGTCTTTTGCTAGAAGGGTTTTTAGAGTCCCTATATTTCAACCCCATCATTTTACTAAGGACCCTGTAGCCTGAGATTTTTAATGATCTGTCCAGGGTCACACAAATATTGAGAATTTTCTTTAGCAAAGTCACTATATTCTTATTGCAGCTGAGCAGTAACAAAGACACCAGAGTGAGGGGGTGATGGAGCCACCGTAGGCCAGCCTTTGGAGCCTGCACAGATATTCCCAGCCTGTTTTCAGACTCAGAAAGTCCTTATGGCCGTGCCCAGGACCTTAGACTGTGGGACAAGGACTTCCCTAACTGACTGCTGTTCTGGAACTCAGCAGATCCACAAAAGGGCAGTTAGGGATGCATAAAGTGCTGGACTTGTAATCAGACTGATTCATCTCCACGAGATCAAATCCAACCTCAGACCCTTCCTAACTGTGTGATCCTGGGCAAGTCACTTACCTCAATTTGCCTCAGTTTTCTCATCTATAAAATGAGCTGAAGAAGGAAATGGCAAAATGCTCCAGTATTTTTGTCAAGGAAACTCTAAATGATGTCAGGAAGAGTCAGATGCAACTGAAACGACTGAATAACAACAAACGTTATATTTAAGAAAGGAACCCTTCCTCCCATCTTCCTCTTTTCTTCCTGATATCAAGACAAATGGGGCTGATTGAAGAATCTGGAGAGGCATGGGGCAGGGAAGTGGAAAGGAGCCAGTCATATTTTGCCACTTGAATACAGGGACGATGTACTGATGATTGACTCTCTTTCTCATCATGTTTGTTCTTTCCTAATCTTTGGTGAATGATAAATAGTACATTTATCATGTAGGATTCAGGGGATCTGGGGAGTTCTGAATGATCTGAAGACCCTGGGAGGCAGCGGCCACAGTGTCTCTGGAGTGGGATTGGCAGATGACCAGGAACATATCAGTCTCAGGAATGGACATTTGTACCAAGGACAACAGAATGCAGAGACAGGAAGCAATGGGACCTGTTGGTACAGAGAGAAATAGAGGCTGTGGACGTAAGCCACGAACTGATCCTTAGAGAGATCAACCAGCAGAGAGCAAACCTAAGGATAGTTGTATGAAAACTGTGTAGGGAGAAAGGACTTCCAGCAGTCCTAGGAAGTGGGAAGTACCTATTTGCCATATATGTTCTGTAGGAGGTGCCTTATGACCATTATTGTTTAAGTTTGATCCTCCTCTTCCCTTGGAAGCTGGGTGGTAGTATGGACACTGGAAGGTATTTTGTACCAACAATTCTTTTTTTTTTAAAATAATAACTTTTTATTATCAAAATAGGTTCAAAGATAGTTTTCAGTACTCACCCTTGCAAAACCTTGTGTTCCAAATTTTTCTTCCTCCCTTTCCCCCACCCCTTCCTTATATGACAAGCGAGTCAATATATGTTAAATATCATACCAACAATTCTTAGCATACTATCTTAGTAAATACTTTTGTTGAAAACTAGTTAAGTCTATGACTTAATTACTAATGGTTTACACATTGGTAGGGGCTCAGTAACTACACTGTTAAGAGAAGCCACCCAAAGGAGTATTTTTACAAATTCTGGAGTACTTAACCTCTTTCTTTGTTTTTGATCCCTAAGTACAAGGTGTTTGGGGGAATAGTCCCAGAGGGAATGATGCAATAGGTTTAGAGCTAAAAGAGATGTCACATGCCAGATAGTCTTAGTGGCGTCATTTTAGAGATGAGGATGCAAAAATCTAGTGATTTTAGATTTGTTCACAGTCACTCAGGTAGTAAATGTTTTCTTAAGCTAAGTAAGAACATCCTCAGGAGCCCCTGAGCAGGAAAAAATGATTTACTGAAATTTGAGAATCAGCAAGACAGGAGCTGGAGGAGGGAGGACCAGGAGTCGATTAATAGGAAATGTTGCTGTTCAGTTGTTTTAATCGTGTCTGATTTTTTGTAACCCCATTGGGGATTTTCTTGGCAAAGACACTGGAGTGGTTTACCATGTCTTCTCCAGCTCATTTTACACATTAGGAAACTGAAGTGAATAGGGTTCATGGCTTTCCCAAAGTCAGGCTGCTAGTTGGAAGCCAGATTTGAATTCAAGAAGATGAGTTTTCCTGACTGCAGACTCTACTCTAAGAAAAGAGTGACTAATTGGAATAGTTGAGTATGGGAGTCAGACTGAATAGGGAGTCACATGAAGCAAGAATATGATTAATGGATTGAGAGAAGAGAGGTAGGGATCGAGAGAGGGGTGAAGGGAAGAAAAGAGCATGGATATAGATGCATGAGTGTGTGTTGTATTTGCTTTTTTCATAAATAGTTTTTGTTTCCAAAGATCATTTGTAAATCAGCTTTTCAGAAGGTGGAACAGAATGTCTTTTCCCATGAAGACAATGACATATGTGGGCGATCAGTTCTCAGGCCAGCCCACAAAAGCCTGTCTGTAATTCATCACCCACACCAATGTACATCATGATCCTGCTCCTCTATGACTTGGTCTTTGAGAGTTTCTGTGGGCAAACATAGTTTATTCCCCAGTCTCCGATGTGGTGAGCAGCCTTTAACTTTAACTGGCAGGAGCAATAGGTATCCAGCTCCTCACTTGAGTGACATATGAAGCTTTTCCCTAGCTTTATGGGATGTCTTAGAAAATGCACTCCACTGGCATCTCTTTGAGCTTCCAAGCTAGGATGGACCATTAAAGGAAGACTTGGGCATAAGAGTCTCATAGGAGCACAGTCAATTCATTTAACTGAACCTTTGTGAAGAATGGATGAGGTAACATGGGCAGCACTTTGTAAACCATAAAGTGCTATTTAAATGTTGGCTATATTACAAAATTATTATGTATGAGGCAGGATGAAATGGGAAAGAGAGACCTCGCCAGGAGTCAGAAAGACCTGGATACCACTGACACAAACTAGACATGTTACCTGGTCTTAGTCAGTGCTTAACCCCAAATTATCCTAAGGAGCTTTCAGACTATAAGAGTCAGAGAAAAAGGGAAAGAACTGAGCAAGATTTTGCTAAGCAGATATAAAGAATGGTATGCTACCTTTAAATTTTGGTTTTGAAAACATTTTCCCCAATTACACATAAACACACATTTTAGATTGAATTTTTAAAAAATAGTTCCATTTTTCTTCCTCCCTCAACTCCTCTTTCCCTAATATAGTAAGCAATTTGATATAGGTAATATTTTTGCAATCATATAAAGTTTATTTCCATATTAGTCATTTTGTGAAAGAAGAAACAGACAAGTAAAGTGAAAAAACAGTAGTGCAGAGTCCATTAGTTCTTTCTTTGGAGGCAGATAACATGCTTCATCATGAATCCTTTGGGATTATTTTGGGTCATTGTATTTCTGAGAAGAGTTAGGTCATTCACATATACTACCTTTCTTCCGGAAGCTCAGATTTTATTAGGAGTTTCTGTGTCTTGAATCTCTTAGTCATGCTAGGGAAAAAAATGGACCCTTCCTTAAAATCATTCTTTTAAATCCAATTTCAGCAAAATAATTATCAAATCCATCATAATCCTGAATTAGAAGTAATATCAAATGGACACAGAAAGATATAATAGCAGATGGGGCAAAGAAAAGATCAGACCAAATACCCTAGGAATCTAGGAAATGCCATGATGATGAAAGTCCCAAATTTTCAAATTGAGGATTGCCCTTATAAATACACAGAGATTGGTAGTAAGTATGGTTGTGGCCAACAGTAGGTTTTTAGCAGGTCAAAAAATAAAGTTTGGCAGCCCTTTTGGTAGTGGCAAGGAATTGGAAATGGAGTGGATGCCCATCGGTTGGAGAATGGCTGAATAAGTTATGGTATATGAATGTTGTGGAATATTATTGTTCTATAAGAAATGACAGCAGGAGGATTTCAGAAAGGCCTGGGGAGATTTACATGAACTAATGCTGAGTGAAATGAGCAGAACCAGGAGATCATTGTACATGCTAACAACTAGATTATATGACAATCAATTCTGATGGACATGGTTCTTTTCTACAATGAAGTGATTAAAGACAATTCCAATAAACTTGTGATGAAGAGAGCCATGCACATCTATAAAGAGGACTGTGGGAGAGTGAATGTGTCTCACAACATAATATTTTCATCTTTTTTGTTGTTGTTTGCTTGCTTTTTTTTTCCCTTTCTCATTTTTTTCCCTTTTTTGATCTGATTTCTCTTGTGCAGCACGATAAATGTGGAAATATGTATAGAAGAATTGCATGTTTAACATATATTGGATTATTTGTTCTCTAGGGGAAGGGAATTAGAAACATCTGGAACCCAAGGTTTTGCAAGTGTGAATGTTGAAAAATGGAAAAAATTGTTTTTTAAAAATTAAGCTTAATTGCTTAACTTCTGGCAAATGATGTTTATTTACATTTTCATCCTAAGAAATTCCCTTTTCTAGTTTTCAGGAATTCAGATATATTAGATCCTTTATATTAAGTAAAACATCATGAAGCAAGAGCAGAGAATTGCCTTGGAGTCAGTAGAGACCCAGCTTCAAGTCTTGCCTCGGATGCATGTTGTCTGAGTAATCCTAAGGGAGTCATTTCAATTCTTAAGATTATAAACAACTTTCTTAGACTCCAAGTTTCCCAGAAGGTGCTGACCTGCTTTTATACAGTAAATTTCCTCATCCAGGAGTTCCCTTTATCACTGAAATCCCAGGCCCATTTCCTATCTCTTTATTTTAACTCAAATTTCAGATAAATAAGGAAGGGGGTGGAGCTAGGATAGAGGGTTCTTACAATTCACCTTCAGATAATATATCCATTTCTTCCATGAGCATTTCTTAAGGACTTGCCATCTGGCAAGCCTTGTGCCAGACTCTACTAGGATGTAGAGACAGAAATGAAATCATTCCTACTCTCATAGAGCTTACATCCTATTTACAGTTATGGTAAGGTAGTTGTTATTGTTATTTCTCCCCCAAATTACTCTCTGATAGAAATTAGCATATTTTTCATTATTTAACTTCTATAATTTTGCCATTTCTTCCTGTCTTTGACCCACAGACTCTCCCTTCCTTCCACTCAGTTCTCCATAGAGCAAAGGGACTTGTTTGCATTTTTCAATTATTTTTTCAAGCTTCCAAAAACTCCTGCAAAGATATCGATTGGAATAAGCAAGAGATGCTGCCATGCAATGAACATTTTGGAATACCCACTGAGTTAAATCTCAGCATCCTCTGGGGTAGTGACCCCCAGCCTGGGAATCAATACCCTAAATGATAATAGGCAAAAGCTTATCAATTTTTGTGGCAGGGGTTCCCCTCTCCCATCTGCTTTACTGCTTAAAATACTGTTATAAAAATGAGGGAAGGTCAATTTGTAGAAAGAAAACTGAAAAAGTTTGAAACAAAAATTTTGATCTATTGATTTTTATTTCTGGACCTTTATTCTTCCCAATTCAAAATAAATCAATTTATCTTCTATAGAGTGACCACAAGATTTAACTTGTTTATTTATTTTTATGTCAATTCTGGGATTAGAGTTTTTTTTGTTGATGTTGTCTCCTACACAGCCACTGTCCCAACATCAGAGAATTTCTAATCTTCAGTACCCCTTTCCTGACTGGTGACTCCCTAATCTAAGCTGATCTTTGTTTAGGAATCCAAACTGTGCTTACTTTACTTTGGACTGAGCTCAGTGTCCAGTCTTCTCCCCTTTCTTGTCCCTATGGGGTCATTTTCTTCTCTTCTCCTTTTCTCTCCTTTTATTAGTTCTTATTGTTCATTGGAACGTACGCTTCTTGAGGTCGGGGACTGACTGGCTTGCCTATTATCTCTACTATAAAAGACAGAGTTCTGGTACATAGTAAACACTTAATAAATGTACCATCTCTTCCATAGTTTCCCTTTTCTTTTATCTCATAAGGTTGCCTTGAAAAGAGAATTCCATTCTTGAGCTATAGCTATAGCTGTGGAGACTCAGGTGGAAAAAAAATCCATTTTGACTTAATAATTATCAGAAAGTCATTGGGTCAGTATGAGTTTTCAACATCACATGAAGAGTTACAATCCCTAGAACTAGCCTTAGGAATTACTGAAGGAAAAAAAAAATTCTGTTTATAAGGTTATGGTCCAATGGAATTGAGGAATTATCTCTGTAGAGGTTGAAGTCTCCCATTCCCTATTTAGTTCATTGACTATGGAGCTAACCAAACCAACCACATAATTCAGTTTATAGAGTATCAAATGCATATCCTATCCAGTAAGCCAAAAGAAATCATTTTTTTCAGTTTGGATATCATATTTGGGGTTTTCAAATGATCTCATCATTTTTAAAACAAAAAACAAAAAAAATGTCCCTCAGAGTTTCCAGGGCACACAAAAGAAAGCATCTCTTTCCAAAGAAAACAGCCTAAAAGTTATAGAACCCAAAGAGGTGACCACTTAGGGCAGGGTCCTGAATACATGAGTAGAACCAGATGGAGAAAAAATAATTTCTCTCTCTCTCTCCTTTCTTCCCTCCTCTCTCTCTCTCTCTCTCTCCCTGTCTCTGTGTGTTTCTGTCATTCTTCTCTCTTCTCCCTTTTTCTTTCTATTGCTATGTTTTTATCTTCTTTCTCCTTTCTCTCTCTCGCTCTTTTTCTCTGTCATTTTTCTTTCCCATCTTTTTCTCTCTTTCCCTTTCTCTTTCTATCTCTATGTCTTTATCCTCTCTCTTTCTCCTTTATCTCTCTCTCTTTCTGCCTTTTTCCTCTCTCTGTCTCTGTTTTATTCTTTCTCTCTCATCTTTCTCTTTCCTCCTTTCTCTTTCTATCTCTGTATTTATCCTCTCTCTCTCCTTTTTGTTTCTCTCTCTCTGTGTCTCTGTCTCTCTCTGTTATTCTTTCTCTCCCATCTTTTTCTCTCTCTTTTCCCCTTTCTTTTTCTATCACTATGTCTTTATCCTCTTTCTGTCTGTCTGTCTGACTGTCTCTTTCTCTCTCTCTTTCTCCCCTTTTTGTTTTTCTCTATGTGTCTCTGTCTCTGTCATTCTTTCTCTCCCATCCCTTTCTCTTCCCTCCCTTTTCTTTTTATCTCTATGTCTTTATCTGCTCTCTCTCTTTTCTGTCTCTCTCTTTCTTCCAACCACAGCTTATTATTTCATGGCACTTGAAAATAAACAAAGTCTAAACAAAACTCTGCTGCTCTAATATGGAGAAGGGAACTGCTGGCATGGCCCATGGAAATGTGGTGACTAAGATTTGTGCGGCTGGAAGGGAAGCGAAATTTAGCTTTCCAGAAATATGGGATGCCAAATGAGGCCATTTTGATTCAGTTCTAGGAAACAGGACACAAACACAATGATTGCGCAGTGTGTACCACAACATTTCTCTCCTTGAGGAACAGGCAAGGTGTCCCGGAGGTTAAATAAACACAAAGGATTAAAAAATAAAACAAAACACAAAAGTGAGAATGATGTTAATTCTACATTGGAATAAATTCCCTGAGAACTATTGTGGGATGGAAGAAAAAACACTGTAGTCCTAAGGGCTGCAAGTGAGGGTGGGGGTGATCTTGATTAAGCCATTAATAGTTGTAAGATTTCAGGAAAGTCTTTTTACATCTCTAAGCCTTAGTTTCCACAACTGTAAAATGGAGAGAATAAGACTTATGGGTGCCATGATAGTGCTGTGGCTAGATCTCTGTTCTTGGATGTGAACATTTTGTCTAGGGTATCTAGCATTTGTGTGACCCTTTACTTCTAAGCAACTTATTAGTAAAATGACAATAACATAAGTGTCAACATTTCAGAGTTGCGAAGACCAAATGAGATGAAACAGATAGAGTATTTCATAAATCCTAGAGTCCTATTTATCTATGAACCATTATTATTAAGAATTATTTGGCACTAGTAATAGAGATGGGAAAAGTTAAGCAATACAGAAATGTTAGTTATTATTGTATCTGTTAAAAATGAACATGACTTTGTTATGTTCATCTCTATCATTGTCCTCTGCCTACAAACAAGATTTTTGAATCAGCTAAAGTTTCTTGAAACATATCTTGACCCTTTATAACTGAGTCATATTCATCAACTTGTTACCCTCCTATAGATCAGTGATTTCAAAAATACAATAACAAGTATCTTTATAAAGCAAATGAATCAGTCGATGAGTATATTACAGAATGATTCCATTAAATTTGCCAGTGTCTTTATATTCCCACTGGCTTTATATTCTCACATATATATTTCTACCTGGCTTCCCAGAGAAGAAACTATTTTATGAACAGAGTTGGAGGGAAAATAATTTCAATTCATTACAGTTCAATGTAATCCAATATAATTTTATTAAATGCTTACAATGGGACAATCCCGGTGTTAGGTAATGGGGACAGAAAAGCAAAAACTTGGAAAAACACTTGCCATTCTTTAGAGTGAGTAATGATAACTAATTGGAGAAATGGAGATAAGGTGGAGGAGAAACAATCCCGTGTTATTGATGGAATAAGATCTCATGTCCTAGAATCAATTTTAGGTACCTTTTCTGGACCACATTGGTTGCTTAAAATTAAAGCATCCATCTTGAGATTATTCTCTTTTAACCTTACTTGGTTATTGAGAAAGAACAGTTTAAGCTTTTCAAGAATGTGGCTAGTAAAATCCAAAGCCAACAGGAAATCGGGATGATGACTCCAAATAAAGGTACTGAGATTGCACAATTATATAAAAAGAATGCTTGTGAAAATGTGAGCCAAAGTCTCAAAGTTCTTTACTATAAACCCATCAGGTACACTGACTAAAAATAGACTTAAAAATTCTGTTTATGCTAATCTTAAAATTAAGTCAGGATGGTCATGACATTGTTGGTTTATCACATTTATTGCATCTCCAGCCTACATGTCTTTTCCCTTGCTGTGCCTTACACTTGGAATGCATGTCTCCTTTCCCAATGCCTCCCAGAATCAAAGAGCTTCAGCTCCTGTGGGAATCTATAATGGAGTCACTTAATTAGTGGTATGTTCCAGATTGTGTATTATTTATTTATTTTGCTGAGGCAATTGGGGTCAAGTGACTTGCCCAGGGTCATACGGCTAGGAAATGTTAAGTGTCTGAGATTAGATTTGAACTCAGATCCTCCTGACTTCAGGGCTGGTGCTCTATCACCTAGCTACCCCTATTTTTTTTTTTTTAATTTAAGCTTTTTATTTTCAAAACACATGCATAGTTTTCAACATTCATTCTTGCAAAACCTTGTGTTCCCAATTTTTTCCCTCTCTCCCTCCTTCCCTCATCCCCTCTCTTAGACAACAAATAATATGGCATATGTTAATCATGTGCAATTGTTCTACACATATTTCCACAATCATCATGCTGCACACAAAAAAAACCAGATAAAAAAGGGAAAAAAGGAGAAAGAAAACAAAATGCAAGCAAATAGTAAGAACAAAAGTAAAAATGCTATATTGTGATGCACACTCAATTCCCACAGTCCTCTCTCTGGGTGCAGATGGCTCTCTCCATCACAAGTCCAATGGAACTGACCTGAATTACTCACTGTTGAAAAGAGCCAAGTCCATCAGAATTGATCATCATATAATCTTGTTACTGTGCATAGTATTCTCCTGGTTCTACTCACTTAGCACCTAATATACAGATACCTGCTGCAATAGGCTGGCTCCTCCACAACCTTCAGTAGGATGTAGGCACCTGGAAGGCAAAGAACGTTTTCCATTTTCCATTGTTATTGTTTGCTCGTGTCCAATTCTTCATGACCCCCTTGAGAGTTTTCTTGGCAAAGATCCTGGAAGGGTTTGTTATTTCCTTCTCCAACTCATTTTGTAGGTGAGAAAACTGAGGCCAACAGGCTTTTGTGTGTCATCCACATAGCTAAAAAGTGTCTGAGGTCAGATTGAAACTGGGAAACAGTGTCACCTTTCATGTATTTGTACAGTCCTCCTGCCCACCTCCTTGCTGTCTCACCTCCCACTTCCCTTTCAACCTCAATTTGTTTTTCTTTGTATTCCCCTAGTACCTTACACACAGTAGGCACTTGATCCATATTTATTGACTATTTTGCTTCATAGCTTAGCTCAAGAGACTCTTTTTATAAAAGCCCTTCTTATTGTCCCTGAAGTATTTTGCATTTATTTATTGATTGGTTTATCCATTTTTTTGGTATTCAAATAAATATGTAAGTTTTATCCCCCTAATTAGAATGTAAGCCCTGTGAGGTCAAAGGCTGTTTCATTTTTGGCTTTAGGTCCCTGGTATCTGGTACAATGCTTTTCAGATAGTGGGTGCTTACAAACACATTTTTATTCTTTCTTTCATTCATTCAAAAATAAATAAATACATTTCTGTTAAATTTATTTGAATTATGCTTTACATACAATTTTCAGGTAATTTCAGAAGAATATTAGAAATGGTTCAGATCCTTAAAAGCATAGCTCAGGTGTGACCTTGTGCTTGAGACCTTACCTGATCCCTAACCCCTCCCAAGTACTATCACTGTATGCCTCTTCTCTTTGTTTCCTCTCTCCCTTTCCCTTTCTCTCTCAGATCTTATTTCCTTCCTTCCTTCCTTCCTTCCTTCCTTCCTTCCTTCCTTCCTTCCTTCCTTCCTTCCTTCCTTCCTTCCTTCCTTCCTCCTTCCTTCCTTTCTTTCCTTCTTTTCTTCTCTCTCTTTCTTTCCTATCTTTCTTCCTTTCTTCCTCCTTCCTTCCCTCCCTCCCTCCTTCCCTACCTCCTTTCTTTCCTTCTTTTCTTCTCTCTCTCCCCCCTTCTCTCTCTGTCTCATTTTGTAATACCATTAATATTTTTCTCTGTAACTGTAGCATTCCCTGTCTCAGCAGAGTATAAGCTTCTTGAGGGCAGAGATTGCTTTACTTTGTCTTTCCACCCCTTGTACCCAGTCCAAATAGTAGATATTCCACATGTGTTTGGATAATTGAATTAAACATATTGGTTATTTTGCACTCTCACTGAATGATCAGCCTGCACACACACACACACACACACACACACACACACACATACACACACGCTTTTAAAAACTTTTGTTTTCTTCTTTCCTTTCCTTTAGTCAGACATCTATGTGACAGCATCTTGTTGCTTCTTCCCTATACCTCTTTCTCCAGGACATTTCAGGGTCTGCTCCTGGCACCAACCACTCTTGCCCTAAGTCTGAATTATTTCAGTAATTCCCTTCTTTTTCACAAGAGCATCTTCCAACCTCTTTATCATCTTTGAGGCTCTCCCCTAACCACGCCTAGTCTCTATATCTTTCTTTTAAAATCTGAAAACCAGAAGAGAACCCAACCTTCTTGGAAGAGGCTAATGTAACTAGCATTGATTATGCTGGGAAGATTCCAACCTCATTATATAGTCTCCTGTGCCCATTAAAATATATAATCCTACCCCCACCCTAATAAAATATATTATCCCACCGACCACCAAAATCAGATGGTTTTGGGGAAGGGTGAGACATAACTCACCCTTCACAGTGGTAAGAGCTTTGAAAGTGCAACAACTCCTTGAGAGTGAGGTGATCCCCCCTCAATCCCCCAGGACAAGTCCTTAAACTCTATTCCATTATGACCGTCACATGGAATAAGCATAAAGCACTTGAAAATGGATTCTTTGGGGGTGGCCATATGGTAACTGGTGAATGTCTGGCAGCAAATTGGGTAATAGATCCTTATACTTTTTTTCTTTCTGTTCATGGCTCACTTAATTCAACTCAATTTAATTTAACAAATATTTATTAAGCACATAATATGGGCAAGACAATGTAGTGCGCCACGGGGATACCAAAATCGAAATAAAACAGGCAGTTAATGAGCATTATTAAATGCTTACTTTGTGACAGGCTCTGTTGATATAAAGAAAGGCAATACCACCTCCACCCCCACCTCCCACTTCCCAAGTATTTACATTTTAATAAGAGATATGGCAGGGAGGGACTCGGTGGGTTGCCTTGGATTGACTCCCAAGATCAGGAAAGTAGTTCTACATCCCCAGAGATTCAATATGACTGTGAATTCAATCACTGGAAGGCATTAGGGTTTATTTTATCTTGGCTCCAGCCTGATGTTTCATTGTTGGAAAGAAACTTCTGTCCCTGATACAGATCAGCTTTTCACCTATAACTTTAAGTCTTAGAACATTTCCCGGTACACTGCGAGGTTAAGACTTGCCCAGAGTCATACAGTCAGCGAGTGTCAATCACTCACCCCTTCCTTTCCCTGACTTCAAGGGCAGCCCCTCAGCCTCTATGTCATGTCACGTCTGCACATTCGAATGGTTCCATTTGTTAAATGTGTGATAGAATAAAAATTGTTCACATATTTATAGCCCTGACATCCTTTGCCACAGACAGAATCCTAATGGACTCAATTGTTGTTTTATATGTGCTGTTTAAAGAATAAAAGCTCAGTTCATTTGGGATTGTATGCTCTTTTTTTGATAGAGACACCAGTGAATCATCTGTGATCTCGATGTGGACAGTTTTCCTGGGAACTCATCTATGACTTTGAATTCTTTGCCTTTCTTAATCACATGGTCCCATTATTCTTTTGTAAGGATCCACCGAACATGCAGGAGACCTTCCTCTAAGTCAAGGGTCCTCAAACTTTTTAAATAGGGGGCCAGTTCACTGTCCCTCAGACTGTTGGAGGGCCGGACTATAGTAAAAACAAAAACTTTGTTTTGTGGGCTTTTAAATACAGAAACTTCATAGCCCTGGGTGAGGGGGATAAACATCCTCAGCTGCCGCATCTGGCCTGCGGGCCGTAATTTGAGGATCCCTTTTCTAAGTCTTGTAATATCCTACAGAGACTAGAGCAACATGGGAGCCCATTGGCTCCAACTACTGGACAGCTTTACCTCCTTTTTCTGATTCTATTTATTTGTGAGGATGCCATTTGCAATGGAAGCATCAAACTCAGATAGAAACAGATCTCTATAGTCTGCAAAATGATTTAGAAAACCATAAATTAAAATAACTAATTTAAAAAATGTATCTTATCAAACATTAGCCAATTATATTTTAATTTGATTTGGGGATACTCTTGGCTCCGTGCTGCCTCAGGGCCTTGAGGCTGACTTCTCTGATTTATACCACGCCTAGGATACATGTCACAATCAACAAGACACTACAGATTATTTCTATTATCATGGATTTTAATTGCTTTTTGAGTTTGCCTGAAATTTTATCTTAATTTTTTTCTGAAGTTTTGGTTTTAATATTTTGCATTGAAGTAGAAAGCTTCAATAGAGGTATACTAATAGTAAATAGATGGGCTTTTGAGGTAAAGAACCTCTTGGATAATTGAAAGGACCTTGTTATTTCTCAAAAGTGATTCTATTTTCCCTCTTGTTTTCATTTCTCAAACAAGCTCATTGCCTCTCTGCTAAACTTGTGCAGGATATAAGGGATGACTATTTCTGTGTTGTTATTTGGCTAATATGAATCCTTTTATGTAGTTTACTTGTAAGTTGTGGGGTTTTTTTTTTGACTTATGTGTTTCCTTAGAAAATAATTTATGTGGCTTGTTAGACAATTTATTCTATATAAAACTTACTCCTCATGTAATTCTCTAAGAAAAATCTTTCCTTCCTTCCTTCCTTCCTTCCTTCCTTCCTTCCTTCCTTCCTTCTTTTCCTAATTTACTTAGGAAGGTTCATCTCCTTTTCCCTATTAGACTGAACTTGAGGATGAGATCATGTCCTGTGCTTCTTTTTACCCTTCACAGACATGATTACATAATCATCATGATAATGATACTTAGAATTAAATAGTCCTTTGAGGATTGCAAAGTTCTTTACATGTTATCTCATTTGGTCCTTACAAATAGTATATGCTATTATTATTCCCATTTTACAAATGAAGAAACCAAGGTTGAAAGATCAAGCCCAGGTTCACACATTAGTAAATGTCAAAACCTGAATTTGAACCAGGGTTTTTTGTAGTAGTAGTAGTTGTTGTTGTTTGGTTTCCTTCATGGTGACATCTAGCACATGAGAGAAACTCATTAAATGTAAGTTAATTGATATAAATGACATTATTACATGGGAGGCAGACACTTTATAAAACCTATTTTTGTTTTAGGAAGGATCTGCTTTTCAGATTACTTAGATCCAGAAAGGACAAGTCCTGGTAGAAAATGATATTTACAGGGGCAAAGGTCAGAAAGGCCAGACCACATGACAATTATGGGATCTTAAAGATAGTAAGACCTTGCAAATGTCCGGATCTGATGATGGAAATGGGACCAGTCAGGTATAGTGGGAAAACATTTTTCTCCTTTCTTTCCTCAGTGCTCAGATCAGTGCTTAGCCCATAGTAGGTCTATAACTAATGATTGTTGTTGTTGATGATAATGGTGATGATGAGGATTTTAATAATAATGGTGATGATGAGGATATTGGTGATTTGGCCATCTGGATGATGCATTTTGAAAATTATTTTGATAGTTTTGATGTTAATGATGATGTTATGATGGGTATATTAATAATGATGAGGAGGAAGAGGAGGAAGAAGATGAAGATACTGATGATAATGATTTGGATGATGATGGAATGAGCCCTAGAATAAAAGTCCAAATTTCTATACCTCATTGTATCATTTTAAGTTATTTTCCCTCTCTGAGCCTTACTTCCTTCATTTATAAAATGAGAAGGCTGGACAACATAACCAAATGAAAAAATGCATGCAAATTAATTTACAAATCTTACCTCTCTAGCTCTTATTATATTACCCTAATAAAAAGAAAAACATGAAAAGTGTATGTTTTTATTGATTGATGAATAAAAGCCTTTTGATTGAATATTTCCTAGCTATGTGGTCCTAGGCAAATCAATTTACTCTTGGGAGACTGTTTCCTAATCTAACAAATGAGAGATTGGGGCTAGATGATTTCTGGGTCTTTTCCATTTCTAAATTGAAAGTTCTCTTATCCTTTCTAAATATAGCCAACTTTGAATCTTTAATGGCTGTGAGAGTGGTTATTGGTTGAAGGAGAGCATTATGTAGGGGAAGTATAAGATCAAGGCACCAGATATTCTTCATGTGGAAAGATTCTGGGAAGAAAAAGTGGGAATTGATAATAAAAAAACACGAAGATCATATATTTTCCTAGAATGGAGAGGACTCTGGCCTATGGGTCAAGTGGCTGTAATTGAATAATCATTTTTTGGGGGTACATTTTATTCATAGTCTCTATCACCAGTTCTGTCATTATACAGCCTGTGTGATTTTGAGCAAGTCCTATAACTTGTGTGATTTTTGAGGATGTCTCATGATTTGTCAGGGTCGGTTTTTTGTGATGACCCCATATAAAAAGAGTGGGCGGGGGCCATTCTTTCTCCAAGCATATATATTAATAGAGTATGGTCCAATTACTATTTAGCCTCACGTGCTTGGGACCTCAGTGCATCAACTCGAGCTTCATTCAGCCCATTACAGTTTTTCTTCAGAAAATTAGGAGATTGAACCAAATGACCGTTACTTCCTATGACCCTACAAGAAAGTCTATTAGAAACAAATGACTTTCAAAGGTGTTTGATAAACTATTATCTAGTTGGGTCATCCTGAGCAAGTTACTTGATTGAGTGCTGTATGCACTTCTCTAGGTCTGTTTTCTGACCTGAAAAATGGAAGGTCTGGACCAGATTTGAGTTCTGAGGTTTAATTCCTCACTTTTTTATCCAGGATTTACTCATGTAGGTGGGACCTAGAGCTATGCCAGCAGTCTTTGTCTTTCTCATTAGAAGTCTAGGTTCAAACCAGGGGATTCCTGAATTTAGCAAGCAACTTGCTAGCAAGATGAATGAGGGTGGCTTAGGGCTGCTTTTGGGACTCTGCCTGGATTTGCTAGTTTTGCACAATAGTCAAAATAATGCCGAGTTTGACCATGCGACCAGTGATCCTTGTGGTATCCTGGGCTTGGAACATATCACATCTGGGGATCATTTGTTGTTTGTCTTTCATTCTGATAGAGGACCATGATTTCAGGAAGGTGATGTCGTGACTTGCAAGTGAATTGAATTTAGTGAGGGGGAGCTTGTGCAAAGCCCTTGTTTTCTACTCCAGAGCCATCTGGAACTGTTGGCCAGAAAGATTGTCCTAATCTTTCCAATTGTCCTAATTGGAGATGTCGACTCCCAATCAATTATTAAAGCTTGGTAAGAAATGAGGCAAAGAACGGCCTCTTCTACCTAGTCAAAAAGACAAACCAAAAATCAAAAACAAACACAAAATAAAACTCAGGGTTTCTATCCAAAACAGAAACAATTGCTATTCATTCTGAGCCATCATAGGAGAAACAGATACTGAGCAAGGCTTGGGCTGGGTCCTAATATTGGCCAATCAGCGAGAGCCAACGTGGTTTGGGTTTAAGGCATGGTCCTTAAGAAAGAAATCAGGGGATATAGAGATCTAAGGCACTTTTTAGGTTGTCATTTCCCCAATTAAGAAGGAGCAGTCCCTTCTCATTGCAAATGGTCTGTCTTAATTTTAAATGCATGTAAGCAGGAACCTGACAGGCACTAAGCACATCTGTTTTCAATCAAATAAATAAGAATTAAAGGCAACAAAATCACCAGTCTGCATGGGTCACCCACTTCGTTTCCTGGTGTACAGTCAATGAGCAAAGACCTCCTAGTAACAATCAAAATATTTATAGGCTCATAAAAATCTAGCATCAACCACCAATTGGAAGGTCTTAAAAGGATTTGGTTTCAGATTTTTTTCTTTCTTTCTTTTTCTGGATCATTACTTACTCTATTCTCTCACATTCACTTTGGAGGTGGTCACTGTCTCATGTGGCAGACATCTGATGATGATATACAGATTATATTAAGTGAAGAGTCAGGAGTCCTGGCTCTGCCATATGCTGACTATCTCAGGGGATTGACCTGATGCCTCTTTCAATTTCTTTATCTATTAAAAAAAAGGACAAGAACGAGACAGAATGAACAACAATGACAAAAATGAAAACAAAGAGTTAGACACTGGGGACCTGGATCTTCTTTGGCCCTGAAGAAAAGAGAAGAAAATGTTCTTCATTTTCTTTTCTGTGAAGCTAGGGAGCTTTGCATGCACTGTGAACCTCAGTTGTTTGTAATCACATATTTAGTTAAAATTCTCTCTCTCTCTCTCTCTCTCTCTCTCTCTCTCTCTCTCTCTCTCTCTCTCTCTCTCTCTCTCTCTCTCCCCTTCCCATCATCCCTCTCTCCATCTCTCCCACTCTCCTTCTCCCTCTCCTTTTCTTTCTCTCCATCTCTATTTCTGTCTCTGTCTCTCTCTGTCTCTGTCTCTGTTTCTATCTCTTGTCTGTCTGTCCCTCTCTCTATCCTTTCCCCCCTCTCTTTCTCCCCTTCCCATCATCCTTCTCTCTATCTCTCCCACTCTCCTTCTCCTTCTCCTTTTCTTTCTCTCCATCTCTCTATTTCTGTCTCTGTCTCTGTCTCTCTCTGTGTCTATCTGTTCATCCATCTCTCTATCCTCTCTCTCTGTGTCTCTCTCTCTTCATCTCTCTATTTCTATCTCTGTCTCTGTCTCTCTTTGTTTGTCTCTGGCTCTTCTGTTTCTCTGTCTAAAGGGCTGAAACTCTGAGTTGATGCACTGAGGTCAGACAACCAAGCACTCAAGGCTAATTACCGATTGGATAATACTCTATTAGCATATGCTTGGAAAATGACCCTTCCCACTATTCTATGCTGGTTCAGTCTTTTGGTGTATACAGAGAATTGTGGGGAGGATTAGGGGGTGGAGTAAGATTAGCCAAAGTCACTTTGGTGGTAGAAGAAGAGGAGAGGTTGTGGACATTCTGCATCCATCCAATTCACTTCTACCCCTAAAGACCAAGAATAAAGTCCAAGGACTTTTGCTTATCCTGACTCTGGCTGATTCTAAAGTATCCAGGGGGCTAACTTGGTCTTCACACTCTGTATCTTCCATCTTTTTCTCGTCAAACTTGTGGGTGATAAGATAGAAAGCCCTCTCAGTGTGGAGACTCCTACCACTAAGTAAGTAGGTAGCTTATTTGTATTGTATGGTTTTAACAAGTTGGCCTGAGGCATGTAGGGATCTGTTCACGGACACACAGAGGGATGCATTAGAGACAGAACTTGACCTCAGTCAATACTTCATCCTCCATATAATGCTGTCTCTCCACTCTCTGGTCTGATCTGGTACTTTGCTGCAAATTCCAACCGCATGACTCATTTTGCTGTCTGAATATCGAGGGAGTCCATCATAACACCTGAGTTAGTTATCTTAAACACTAGGACAGGACCTCTTCTTCTGTGCTGTTTGCTTAGATGAAGTAGTGGAACATACCTAAAGTCTGTGGGATGTACTACAGGAAGAACTGCATCCATTTATGCCCAAACAAGGCAGTATGCTCCCATATACTCCACAGAAAAATCCTCCTTATGTGATGGGGACTTTCTTCTGATTCTCTTTACATTTCAGGGTAAGAGTGTAATATTTGAGGGATCTATTTTTGAAAAAAAATCAATTCATTAGCTTATCTTTTCAAAAATTCCTTTTGTGTATTTTTTTTTTTTTCAAATTCTTAGGTTCTATCAAATCTAGTTTGGGTGCCGGGTTTTACATTAGACCTGCCCCACCTCCCCTACCTCCAACCCCTACTGATGTCACAAGTCTTTCCTCCACCTAATTGTCATAGTGATCACCCTAAAGTATAGCCCTCTTATCCTTGTACTTAATAAACTGTCTACTACCTCCAGGATCAAATACAATCTGACATTCAAAAACCTAAATAACATTTGCCCAGCCCATCTTTCCTGTCTTTTTACACCTAAGCTTCCCTCTCCCCAAGTACTCTGACCAGTGATACTGGTGTTTTCTGTTCCTAATATAAGACAGACCATCTATGAACTCCAGACATGTTAACTGGTTGTCCCTTTTCCCTCCCTCCCACTTACCTAAAATCCCACCTTCTAAAAAAAGCCTCTCCTGATGTCTCTTAATTCTAGTGTTTTCCTTCTGTTCATTCTTTCTGATTTAGCCTGACTATGACTTGTTTATACGTAGCTGTTTGTAGATTGTCATCCCCCTTAGACTGAGGTCCTTAAAAACAGGAAAGCCTTTAACTTTCTTTGTAACCCCAATGATTAACACCATATGCATGGCATATAGTAGACACTTAATAAAAGTTCATTGGCTCATTGACTTTGCATTTATTTTATATGTATCTTGATTTTATTTATTTATATATGATATTTGATATTTATATCTATAATTTGCTTATCTATTTATTTACCATATTATATTTATTTATCATTTATCAGAAGCTCCCTGAGGATAGTGATTGTGCTGTTATTATTGTTTTTTTTGGTAATTTCAACAATTAACACAATAGCTCATATGCAGTAAGCCTTTAATAAGTAGCTGTTAGACTAAATAGAAGTATGGGAGACAATTGTTAATGTAAAATGTCACATAAAATCAAAAGAATGACTATGTAAATGGTACATTGATTCATTAAAAAACAATTATAATTTTATTTATTTATTTTTTAATAATAGCTTTTTATTTTTCAGAATACATACAAAGTTAGTTTTCATCACTCACCTTTGCAAAACTCTGTGTTCTATATTTTTCTCCCTCCCTTCCTTCTCTCCTCTCTCCCTTAGACAACAAGTAATCCAATATAGGTTAAACATGTGCAATTCTTCTTTTTATTTTGTCCAGTAAATTGATTTATTTTTAATATACATTGCTTTATGAATCATGTTGGGAGAGAAAAATTAGAGCAAAGGGGAAAAGCCATGGGGAAGATTAAAAAAAAAAACAGAAAAAAAAAGTGAACATAGCATGTGTTGATTTACATTCTGTCTCCTAAGTTCTTTGTCTGAATGCAGATGGCATTTTCTGTCTAAAGTCTTATTGGGATTGCTTTGAATCACTGATAGTTGATCATCATACATTCTTGCTATTATTGTGTATAATGTATTGTTGATCTTGTTTCACTCAGCATCAGTTCATGTAAATCTTTCCAAACCTTTCAAAATTCAGTTTGTTCATCATTTTTTATAGAATAATAGTATTCCATTATCTTTATGTACCACAACTTGTCCATCCATTCCCCAATTGATGGGCATTTATTCATTTTCTAATTCTTTGCTACTACAAAAAAAGCTACTACAAACAGTTTTGCATGTTCAATTCTTCTAAACATACTTTCATACTTATCAAGCTGCACAAGAAAAATCAGATCAAAAAGGAAAAAAAAATGGGAGAAAAAAAAGACAAGGGCCTGAATCACTTCATTGTTGATGAGAGCCACATCCATCAGAACCGATTATTGTATAATCTTGTTGCTGCAGTGTATAATGATCTCCTGGTTCTGCTCATTTCACTCAGCATCAGTTCATGTCTCTCCTACCCTTTCTGAAATCATCTTCCTGATCATTTCTTACAGAACAATGATATTCCATCACATTCATATACCATAATTTATTCAGCCATTCCCCAGCTGATGAGCATCCACTCAGTTTCCAATTTCTTGCCACTATAAAAAGGGCTGCTACAAATATTTTTGCATATGTGGGTCCCTTTCCCTCCTTTAAGATCTCTTTGGGATATAAGCCCAGTAGAGATACTGTTGGGTTATAAGGCATGCACAGTTTGATAGCCGTTTAGGCATAGTTCCAAATTGCTTTCTAATCTGATTGGACCAGTTCACAATTCCACCAAC
This sequence comes from Sarcophilus harrisii, assembly GCF_902635505.1. Classification (NCBI taxonomy): domain Eukaryota; kingdom Metazoa; phylum Chordata; class Mammalia; order Dasyuromorphia; family Dasyuridae; genus Sarcophilus; species Sarcophilus harrisii. Next base: position 13,695,580 of record NC_045428.1, on the reverse strand, counting down.
AATGTATTAGTGTCCAGTTTTCTCACATCCCCTCCAACATTGATCATCTTTTCCTGTCATCTTAGTCAGTCTGAGAGGTGTGAAGTGGTATCTACTTAATTTGTCTTTCTCTAATCAATAGGGATTTAGAACATTTTTTTATATGGGTAGAAATGACTTTAATTTCTTCTTCTGAAAATTGTTCATAGACTTTGACCATTTATTAATTGGAGAATGGCTTGAATTCTTATAAATTTGAGTCAGTTCTCTATGTATTTAAGAAATGAGGCCTTTATCAGAATCTTAAATGTCAAATTATTTCCCCAGTTTTCTGCATCCCTTCATTTATTTATCCAGCATAATTTTCTCTCCTAAGATTCATATATCAGAGAACCTCAGATTGACTGAATTTACTGATATTGAAAATAGCCATGTGATTCCTGGGAAAAAAATCAAAAATCTGAAAATGATTCTAGGATCTTAAGTTAAGAGATGGAAGGGAACTCAGGGGTCCTCTAGTTCAACCTTTTCATCCTACAGTTGGGGAAACAGGTTCTGAGAAAGAAATGAATTCTAAAGGTGATATAAGTAGGGAGATTCAGTTAGGAAACCAAATTCCCTGATTCCAAATCCAGCTCTTTCCCCTGCATAGTACTATTCTATCTCTGGTCTTGTCTTTCCTTCCTTCTTTCCTTCCTTCCTTCCTTCCTTCCTTCCTTCCTTCCTTCCTTCCTTCCTTCCTTCCTTCCTTCCTTCCTTCCTTCCTTCCCTCCCTCCTTCCTTCCCTCCTTCCTTCCTTCCTTCCTTCCTTTCTTCCCTCTTTCCTTCCTTCCTTCCCTCCTTCCTTCCTTCCCTCTTTTCTTCCCTCCCTCCTTCCTTCCCTCTTTCCTTCCCTCCTTCCCTCCTTCCTTCTTTCCTTCCTTCCTTCCTTCCTTTCTTCCCTCCCTCCTTCCTTCCCTCCTTCCTTCCTCCCCTCCTTCCTTCTTTCCTTCCTTCCTTCCTTCCTCCCTTCCTCCCTTCTTTCCTTCCTTCCTTCCCTCCCTTCCTTCCTTCCTTCCTCCCTTCCTCCCTTCTTTCCTTCCTTCCTTTCTTCCTCTCTCCCTCCCTCCTTTCCTTCCTTCCTTCCTTCCTTCCTTCCTTCCTTCCTTCCTTCCTTCCTTCCTTCCTTCCTTCCTTCCTTCCTTCCTTCCTTTTTATTTTATATTTACCCTCAAGAGTCAAACTTAGCTACAAGACAGGTGCTAGTCAGTCTCCACCAGACTATGCAGTTGGGACCCTTGCAGATGAGCAGACTATCTTATTTTTATAGTCTAATAGTCCCAAGGGAGCTTAATTCTGCCACTACCATTCTGCTTCCTCATATTCTTCCCTTTCTCCACCCTTTCCTCTGCTCTTAGGAAGGAGACTAGTCCTTTTATCTTCCCTTATGACTTTTTTTTTTTAACCCCTGAATACTTAAGGCTCTGCCTGTATTGGGGGCTCTTTGTATTTGGTCTAAGTTCTAACCAACACATTTTTTCTCCTTTTTCTTGTAAAAAAAAAAAAAAACGATACAACTCGTATCTTGTTTAGTAATGACTTTCAGTACCATATTTATATGTGATACATATCCATATCCATACTTACACCCACTATCCATATCTTTCAGAGAGAGAATCAAAAGCTGAGAGGCTCTGGATCCCTGAGTTTCTGTTTTTTTTTTTTTTTTTTTCTTACCCCTCTAATAGATCCCATAGATCAAAGAGTAAAATATATTGAAGTAGACACATCATTGTCAGCATCACACAGACATATGTTTGTGTACAGGAATGTTGCTGTTAGTCCTATCTGAACCTGCAGCAACAAAAGCTTAATTAAGAACACGGGATTAATTAAGTAATTAATTAATTAAGAACAAAATAACAGAGCTGGGCCATGGAGATGGCTTTCTCCATAGGCAGCTGTGACGATGTAACAGGAAAGATCAAAGGAAGGGAGGCAGGTGTTTGTCGTCTGGGTGGTGCAGCGGAGAGAGTGCTGCATCTGGAGTCAGGGAGAACAGAGTTGGAATTTAGCCTCAGACACTTGGTAGCTATGCGATCTCCTCTAGTCATTTCTCTGCCTCAGTTGTCCTTATCGGTAAAATGGGGATAACAATATCGGACAGGCTATGGTGAGGATAAATGAGAGAATATTTGCAAAAGGTTTGACCTGAGTAGGTGCTTCCTAAATGTTTACTGATTTAGGTTTGCTTTGGGGGCCAGTTGAGAGTGGTGATAGCGACTGACATTTAGATCACTAGCACCTTGCACATGTCGTGACATCGGAACCTCACAGCAGCCGGGTAACGTGGGTGCTGCGGGGATCAGGTGAGCATTCACACCCATTTTACAGATGGAGAAAGACTGTGGTCAGGGAGCCCAAAGGCCCACTCCTGTGGCCATGACACTTCACTTTTTGGGGCCTCGACTGGGAACAGGGTCTGCAGAACCGCAGGCTCCCCAAGTAGGGGTCCTAAAGTCCCAGGGCCAGGCGAGCCAATGAAAAGTATGTGTGTGTGTGTGTGTGTGTGTGTGTGTGTGTGTGTGTAGGGCCACCAGAGGACTACAAATCCCAGCATGCAGAGTCCCACCAGACTTTCCCGCCTTTTTTAAAATCCTCAAAAAGGGTCCCTCAGTCATGCACTGTTGGGATTTTGGTGAAACTAATAGGTTTTCCTGCCTCATCTCCGAGCTGCTATAGGGTCACAGTGTGAGCACTGCTGCTATTTTGGGGGTCCCGGACAATGGCTTGCACAAAGCAGGTAACAGGATGAGGAGAAGGCTGGGATCCTTCAGGACCCTTTCCAGTTTACTAAATTCTCCGCTAGGCAAGGTGGATTTAAGTGTCTGCTTGCATATGTACGTGTGCACATGGATGTGCATGTCCTGTGGGCAGGGGCAGCAGAGGAGACCTGGTCCTCAGCTAAAATCAAGTGGTTTCCCATTCCCCCCCCCCCCCCCCCCCATCAAATTTTGCAAGATTGCGTTTTCCTCCCTTCTGCTTTCTTTATCCCACGGGCCCAAATTGGTTTGTTACTTTTGTAGGCTAAGAGCAGGTGTTCTCAGCTGCATAAAACTGCTTCCTGTTGATTTAAGTCACATGACTTCCCTTGGGTTTATTTGAGCACTTAGATTAATTGATGGGACACACAGACAGCCCTTGCTTTATGGCACTTCACAGGGATTGGGAGTTACAGACTGAAGGCTTGTGGCAACCCTATGCTGAGTTAGTCTCACGGGCTCCCTTTGTCTGGTCACATTTTGCTACTTCTCATGGGATCTCAAACTTTCTCACAAATATATCTGCTAAGAAGATTTATGATAATTTTTATCGATGCTAGAACTGTGATTGTTGGGGGTACCACAAACCACAACCATATAAGACAGTGAACTTTTTGATAAATGTTGTGTGAGTTCTGACTGTCCAAGTCACCTCCATTTCACTCCCTTTCCTCCCACCTCCCTATTCTCTAAGACACAACAATATTAAAATGAGGTCAGTTAATGGCCTCTCCATGTTCAAGTGACAGGGAGAGTCATGTCAAGATGTGAACTTCATTGCTGTCTTAGTGTAAGATATTGTCACAATCGCTCCAATCTTCGGCAGTCATTAACCGTGATCAATCAGCAGTCATCGGCATGGAGGCGAGACCTTCCACTTGCAAAAAAAGATTTCGACTCACTGAGGCTCAGCTGATGATTAGCATTTTTAATCATAGTAAAGTATTTAAAAATTATAGTATGTTTGGACATACTACTATTGGACACTCAATAGACTGAGAATCATGCAGGGAGAAACCAAAAAATTCAAGTAATTCACTTTATTGAAATTGTGGTAGGCTGGAAACCAAACCTATATATGTAATAACAGTAATAGCGCCTCTCCCCTCTCCCCTTTCTCTTTTCTCTTCCCTTTCTTCTTTCCCCTTCCTCTTTTCTCCTCTCTCCCTCCCTCTTTTCCTCTCTTTCTCTCTCTCTCCATATATATATATATATATGTATATATATACCTCCATATATAAATACACATATCTCTTCATATAGATGTACACATATAATTATTATCCTCTTTATAAATATCTGTATAAATTTTCACTTGTGCATGTATATACATGTACATACATGTGTGTATTTATTGTTGTGACTTTAAGATTGTGTCACTTCTAATTCCACAGACAACTATCTACCACTGATATGTCTGGCAAGCCAGTCTGGCTGAGATAGCAAGGTCCAGAGAGAGACGGACAGAGAGACAGTCAAAGACAGAGACAGAGAGACAGAAAGACACAGAGAGAGAGACAGAGAGACACACACATAGAGAGACAGAGAGACAGAGACAGACAGAGAGACACAGACAGAGACAGAAACAAAGGCAGAGAGACAGAGACATAGAGAGAGATAGAGAAAGACACACAGAGACAGAAACAGAGACAGAGAGACAGAGAGAGATAGAGAGAGACACACACAGACAGAAACAGAGAGACAAACAGAGAGACAGATAGAGACAGAGGGAGAGAGAGAGAGAGAAAGAGAGACAGAGACAGAGAGAGACAGACAGAGAGACAGAGAGAGACAGAGAGAGAGAGAGAGAGACAGAGACAGAGACAGAGACAGAGACAGAGACACAGAGAGAGAGACAGAGACAGAGACAGAGACACAGAGAGAGAGACAGAGACAGAGAGAGAGGCAGCCAAAGTTGTGTAACTTAGATCATCACTGCCATCTTGACTAGCATTTCCCTTCAGCACCAATTGGGGTCAAAGAATCTTGAGAAGAAAGAGTCTTCCAGACCTTTGTCCTTAGCCACTATCCTAGAGGAAGTGATCTTTATGGAGATATAGGGGATAACTCCTTCAGGGGTCACATCTCAAGATACTGAAGATGCAGAAAAGAAATTATTTTGCCTCCCAAGTCCTTATCACTGTCAAATGGTTCAATCTCAGAAATCTGATATAGGTTTATCAATGGAAACAACATTTTATAAGAGTCGGGGCCATCGTTTTTGCTGCTGTCACTTAAGAACCATGGGAGTTTTCCTTGGATTTGACACATCCCACAGGTATTGCATTCTCTCATTAGAATGTGAGCTTTTTGAAAACAGGCTCTGTCAGACTTTGCTATTTGTATCTCCAGAGCTTAGTGGGGGGCTTTGCACTTAGTAAACACTTAATAAATGCTTCATCCATTTATTCCTTCATGACCTTACTAACCACATTTCATGATACTTTCTTCTTCTTCTCCTGACAAACCTTCTCAGTTGATTGACCCTTGAGTCTACAATCTAGCCAACTGTTTTCCTCCTCCTCCTCCTCAAGCTCCAGCACACAGATCTATCTCAATGTCATCCATGTTCACTCATTTCCCTTTAGGTTCTCCCAGTCCCTCACATAACAAATACTCTTTAGTAAAGCTCTTTCTCTGCTTCTTCCTCCCTGAGGTATCAGCAGTCTAGCTCTGTTTCAGGCTGTGTTTCCTCTGGAGAGGAGAGTGACTGGCATAGTAGGGAGGCTTAATTACAATTTTTATATGAGAGAAGAGACTCAGGGGCAGGGGGAGGGAGAAGAGCCTTAAGGGAAACTCGAGTTTTCTATTTGAATGATATTTATTCAGAGATATTCTGCTTCCAAAGATAGATTGCTCTTAGGGGGTGCAGTGGATGGAGCTGTGGTGCTGGAGTCAGAAAGCCCTAATTTCAAACCCTGCCTCAGATGTATTAGCTGTACATAAGTCATTTAACCTATAGTCAGTTTTCTCATCTATAAAATGAGATTCATGGTGCCTCCCTCTCAAGGTTGTTCTGAGGATCAAGCAGGACGATATTTGTAAAGCACTTTGCAAACCCTGCTATTATTATTAATTATTATCATACTCACCAGATTGTACATATGGCAGTTCCATCCTAAAGTTCTCTAATCATCTAAGACCAAGTGAGAAAGCTTTCTTCAGGTTGATCCCTGACAAGATTTCTTTTTCCATCCATTTTCAGAATAATAACTTATGAAATAGGGGCCAATTACTAGGATAACTTTTGTTATTTTGGTTAAAGTTCCCATTAATGTAGATTTCCAATTCACTTTAAATTATTAGGGATAAGTGATTTCATTCATATAGGGAACTCCCAGATGAAGAAACTTCACTGAAACTTAAACAGTTTTTAAGAGGATTTCAAGGTCAAATAACTTGTCCAGATTCACACAATCCAAATTATATCCAAGACAGAACTTGAACCTGTATCACCCTGGCTTTGAGGACATCTCACTATATTCTGTTTGGTCATATTAAAAATTAGAATCACTAAATTAATTTTCTTAAAAGCTTAATAACTTAGCCAACATATCCACCTGAGAAGGCTATTTGACTAAATTAATCCTTTTGGAAAGGTTTTATTTTTGTGTTGACCAAATAATGTTGGAGCTGTGTATTCTAATCTTAAATTAAAGTCGTGAAATTAATTTTCAATCAAAGCATGGCAGTTGGCATCCTTAGTCTAATTATTTTCCTTTATGTCATATTTCATCATTTCTAACATCTTTCCCCATAAGCCGGGCCAGATCATTTATATCAATGGGTCCTGTTTCCATTAAGGACTGCTTCCTTTAACATCTGGGCATTTTATCTTTTTTATAATATTTTGTCCCCTATATTAAAACTGGGCTTTAATTGACATTTTGTTTTATGGATTAGTAGTCTTTTATAATTTATACAGCCCTTACCAAACATCACGTCTTAACATAACATGTAGTCTCTAGATTAATACCCCCCTTGACGAATCAGAATTGACCCAAGCAATATAGATTTCGGTCCCATTTGGGTACTATCATGTTTATACTGTGTTTTCTTTAATAGGTAGCTTATGTTTTAAATTCCAACTATTCCCTCCCTTCATGGAGCCTGATTGAATTCTTTCCCTATATTATAATTTATAGTTTCCACACTCATTTCCAGATAAAACACAATCCTGCCAGCATGTGGGTGTATTTAAGGGGGAAAAATAGCACTGTTTTGAAGGCTGATTATCTCAAGTCTAATAGAATATTTTAAAAAACATACAAATGGCAGGAATTGCTAGAAAATTTCTCTTTAAAATGCTACAAACAGGTTTTTTTTGGCTCATAAAATTCTAGGAAGAGTTTTTGCTATGGAAGTTTAACCCCCTAAGCTAAGGAGGTATTTTTCTCTGAAACTTTTCCTTGTTAATCATCCTTTTGAGACCCTCTATCATTTCTGTCTCTGGGGAAGGTCAGCATTGAGTACAGGACTCTGTGAGAGATAGGAGTACACGTGAGGTCTTCAAAAAAAAAAGACTGATGATTGACTGACTATCAATTTTCTATCTACCATGCCCTGATGGATTTGCTACAGGGTTATCTTTCTATAATGCATCGACTTTTAAGAGTCTACCTGGGAGACTTCCCAGTGTCCACTGTCTCCAAATGCTCATAAATAATTCTCTACTATTAAAACCAATTTCCATGGACTCCCTGACAGAACACAGAATAGGGAAGACCTTTCAATAAGAAAACAATTTTAAAGGGAAAATAGTATTGGAATAAAAATAGTTTTGTTGGGAAAAAAAAACCCTTGGAGACTGTGAAATTTCATCACCTAAGTATTTAAAAAAGGTATATCACTGCCAAAAAATGAAAAAAAAAACTCTGGAAGAAATATTCCTCTAATAATGACAATAATCACAAACTTTTCCCAAAGACATTGAGAGACAAGATCATCTTTTTCAACAAACTGGGTAATATCTTCGAAAGGATGCTTGGTTACATTAAAATAGCTACTTTAAAGTAGATAATGCAGAAGTATAGAGAAAGCATTAACAATGGTTATTTATACCTATGATTCTCAGTAGAAAAGCAGATTAATTAGGCACATGTAGGCTAGCTGTATTAGATGTGAATGGCATTTAATGGTTTCTGGGGAAAAAATCCTGGAAAGGTGATGAGTGCCTAGTATTTCTGTTTTAACTGCTTAGCCCGATGCTTGATACCTTTGTTCAATCATGTCTGATTCTTTATGATTCTTTTGTGACAATTTGAAAATTTGAGAGGTGGAGTTTCTGGGTAATTTATTTATTTTAGTAAAAAGACTAGCATGTTATTGATAAAGGTTGTTTGGCCATCTCCTTTAGAGTAAAGATGTCTAATGACAGTGGGCTAGCAATTTATATGTGCTTCAAAGAGTAGGTATTCCTGAGGGATGCTTAATTAACTCTGATTAGTTGATCCAATGGGAATCAATCAATGGGAGGTGGCCTATATTGGGATATATGACTTAGGTTCATCAAATCTTGGTCAAAGAGATATCAATTTTCACAATATCTGTCTTGATAAAAGGGCTTTATCAATACTTCCCCAAACTTGTCTAAGCCAACACAATGAGTAGAAATATACCCAGTTGCTCAAACTTAGAATTACTTTTACTGTTTCATTAGATTTTGGTCTGGGCAAGTCTCTTAAGAGATTTCCCACACTGATTGATTTCTAGAGGAGGAAGTAGAAAAGGGGAAAAGCGTTGGTCCCAACACAATGGTTAATTATTAAATATAAGAGAGAAATATTCATTTCTCACACCCTACAGAGTTTTCTTGGCAAAGAATTGAAGTGGTTCACCATTTCCTTCTCCAGTGGATTAAGGCAAACTGACTTTCTCAGGGTCACATGGCTAGTAGGGTTTAAAGCCTCATTTGAACTCAGATCTTCTTGACTCCAGATCCGATGCTCTATCCACTGGATCACCTGGTTACTACATTGTACTTGAAACATAGTAAGAGCTTAATAAATGTTTGTTGATTTGATTTGAATTGTGTGTGTGTGTGTGTGTGTGTGTTCATATTCACTTTTTTGGGTGGAAAAGAAGACAGTTTGCAAAGAACAAAGGTTGACTTCCATGATGACATATATAAACTTAGAACAACCAATTTATGGCCTTTTTGCATTTTGTTTTTATTTTTTATTTTTTTATGCTTTATTTTTTCATTTTTTCTTTCTTTTGCTTGAGCATTGTCATGTGCCCAGCAGAATATTCTTCCATTTTAGAACGAATAATTCTGACAACTTGGTGGGAACATGACAAAATTCATAAACTCATAAGAAGATAAGATTGATGTCATTATACATTTTGGATTTCATATGTTTATGGCAAAAGACTTCAGACATTAAGGATACGAGGTGTTAAATCTTACTTTCAAAACTGTTTCAAATTCAAAAGAGCGAGGTAATCACTTATGTTTGTAATTTGTCATATCATCAAGGAACAGACATTTCTCCAAGTGATGTATGTGCAAAGGAAGTCTTAGCTGAGAACATGAGAATGAAAGGAAGATTTAAATATAGTCATGAAGTTAAACAAACAACAAAAAAAGCTTTATTTAGTGAATGACCATTTTGAGCGAAGGGCAGCTTCCATATACTGTTCGCATCTTGTAAGTTCTGACTCTTGTCATTGTGTCTGTAATTTCATATTTCAAGCCTTTGACAACTCTGCAAGCTTGATGCTGTTGGCCTTCCATTCACTGAAAAAACCTCTCCATGTCTTGTCTTCTTGTCCTGTGCTACCTCTGATTCCTGTCTTCCTATATATCCATCACCTAACAAGATCTGTCTTCTACCTTCCTTCTATTGTTTCTTTATTCCTAATTCCAGTCATGTAACTGTAGAATTTGAAAGTGAAAAGGAACCTCAGTCCAAACCACGTACAAAATCAAACCTAGTGATTGGTCCCCTGACCTCCATTTAAATAACTTTAATGAAGGGGGAGGTTCCCCTGTTACTCAAGTAAATTCATTCTACTTTTGGACATCTTATTTCTAAGAAAAAATTTCCTAACATCAAGTCCAAATTTTACTCTTTCAAATTTGCAAGCTTAATCCAGTGCCCAAGTGCTTAACTCAGTGAATGGAATACAGTAAGGACTTAATGAATGCTGGTTGAAAGACTGACTCTTTGCAACTTGCACTCAGTGCTCCTTGTTCTGCCCTCTGGGTCCAAACAGAACAAGTCATATTCTCTCTCATATGACAGCTCTTCAAATGTATGGTTTGTTATTATTTCCCCTTTGAGTGTTCTCCTTTCCAGGCGAAACATCCCCAGTTCCTTTCATTGGTCTTTCTCTGAAGTGGAATCAAGTCCCTTTAGCTTCTAGTTGTTTCATGGGTATGAACAGGTTCACATATACATTTACATATATATATATATATATATATATATATATGTATAATACAAACATATGTACAAATAATACATACACACATATATAAATAATATATATATATATATATATCTATATATAAAGAATACACACACACACACACGCACGTGCACACACACACATATATACATCGATATAAAGGCTAGGTCTTCAAGATTCTAGTAATTAACAAGACCGGTAGCATTGTAATGAAATGTAAATGGTTTCTTTTAATGATTAGCCCTTCCCCTCTTGACCCTTCCCCAATCCAGGGGTAGTCCTAGAACCCATGAGGGGTAGTTGGGCAGTTGGAAGATCTATCTCTATTGTATCTCCTCTCTTCCCTTGCCCCTGACCTCCCACCTTCTCTTAGTCAGCTTGCTTATGTGATTTGAATGAGAAGAGTGAAAAACTATTCCACCCCCAAAATGGAGAACCACACTAGGCCTTTTCAGCTTCTTTGCCTCGATGTCCTAAAATACCTTGACATTGTAATATGACTCATGAAACCTTGCCATCTGTCCCATAGCTGACCTGAAGTATTTTTCAGCCTCTCCATCTTGTAGCTAAATCTTTTATTATTATTGTTATCATCGCTATTATTATTAGTCTATTGTTTCCCACAGTCATACTACAGATTTCCTGTGACCAGATTCTCTTCCTTTTCCATTTGTGTCTTCAGCATTTAGCACAGTGCTTGGCACATGATAAATACTTTTTTATTCATTTTAGAAACAAGGCTAATATGAGGCAGATCAATAGGAATATGGATATCATTATTGAATTTTAATATAATATAATATGACATCACTATAAAGACACTCAAAGGGAACATGGTTGCACATTTCCACGGAAAATGGTATTCCAACTAAAGCTTGGCTCCCTTAATTTTGGGCAGTGACATGCCTACATGATCTTTTGGGTAAGTAATAGTTCTTAATTTTTCTTACATTTGAACTCTAGTCTGAAGGCTATGGAAAAAGTTTGAGGTTTTTAATTGCCATTTTAATTTGTAACTCCAGGAGAAGGAAGAGACCTCTGAACAGCACTTCGAGGTCCCTTTTCTTCTTTGATTTAAAACAAAACAAAACAAACAAACAAGAAAATGATAAGCCTTTTACTGAGCCACACATTTCCTTCCTATCATAGACTCAAGCAATACCTTTCTCTAATTGAGGTCATCTCTGTTCCTTTCATTATCAGATCATTAATCTCTATTTAGAACTCAAGAGCATAAGGCCACAGAGCAACTGTTTCTTACTATCAGAAAACAACCCATGTGTGCACAAACACCCAGATGTGCCAAATATGTGCTAAGGAAAGGGAGGTAAAATATATAATAATTTGCAGAACAACAACTAGAAAATGGTTGTAATTAACAAATACCCAGCATATTTTTTCCTCCCTGTCTTCTGCTGGTGAGGCTGGCAGTGGATAGATTTTTTACTTCTGCATTTCCTAATGTCCTGGAATCCATCGAGAAGCAAAACAGTTCCCAGAAAATTCCTGGCCTCCCCAGAAGTTCTGGAAGTCTCAGGGGGGATCCTGTTCTGGTAAATGCTTTGGCCCATTTGGGACACCAATGTAGGTTGGGGGTGGGAGGAGGTAGAGGCTTGAGAAATAGTAAGAATTTTGAGTGCACGTCCAAGCTGAACTGTTGGTTTTGATTAGGCCATTGAGGGAGAGAGGAAGATGTATAGCCTGAGGAAAAATGTGAAATTCAAAGATAAAATTAAGTAGATTGACCTGGACTTGACAAGAATGGCTACTCTGAAATATCCCTTTGTTTTCCTTGTTAACGCTTTTGCCATCATTATTGTAATGAATGGAACATCCATGTTAGGGTCTGGGTTTAAAGTCTAGTTCTGCCATTTCCTAGCCCTGTGGGCAAGCCATGAGGCTTGCTGGACTTTGGCTTCTTCCATTAGAAAATCCATATTAGGGACATATTTCTGTCATTTCATAGCCCATAGCATGGGCAAGTCATTGGGCTTCTTCAATTAGAAAATGATGGCAGAATGAGTGATCACTGAGGTTCTTTTTAGCTATAAATCTAAAATTTCCCATATTTAAATAATGCCAATAAGGTATATGTATTCCCTTAAGAATCTGACTAAGGAAGACACAAAGGAAGAGGAAAACAATGATGATGGTGATGGTGATGGTGAGGGATTGTCTGTGGCTGCCATTTTCTTTATTTGGCAAATAAGTAAAGTGTTTATTGACTAAGATGATTTTTAAGTTCTTGGGTTTTTCTTTATGGTAATGGTTTTATATGAGTTTACCTTATGAAAATTTTATGTCAATCTTTTTTCTCCATTGTTCCATTTTTGGTTCCAATAGTTTTATGTCATACATATCCAGCTGGATATTTAATTGTATTTGATATCTTTACCCATTTTCTTCTAGCTTTATATTAATTTTTATCTTTGTTTTAGAAAGTTATGTCTGACTATATTTGTGATATATGGCCACGAGGCATCTGGGTAGAATAAGTCTTTTATCTCTTTCACTTCTTGTTCCTAATTCATTCTGACTTTTTTTTTTGGCCATTTCACCAATGCCCACCTTTGTAGTGAGATCTCAATATCAGCATATGTACAAATTTGAAGGCTCTTATCAAATTCTTCATTGAATTTCTCTGATGTTTCATAATCTGTAACAGGTGCTAGTAAATAGCAACAACAGCTAACATTTACATAACATTTATTATGTGCCAGACACTGTGCTTTATGCTTCTGATCTCATTTGATCCTCACAACAGTTCTGGGAGGCAGGTGTTATTATCCCCATTTTATAGATGAGGAAAATGTGGCAAACAGGAGTAAGTGACTTGGATCACATAGCTGGTAAGTGTCTGAGATTGGATTTAAACTCAAGTCTTCTTGATTTAGGATTGCTACTTTACCCACTCTCACTTAATTACTTCAAATAGAATAAGCTATAATAATATTCAGAATGGGGCCGTCTTTTACTTCTCCTGAGCACTGCAAATGAGATGATTAAATGGCCTGTGAAAACTTTGCTTCTTCTTTCCTACTATGGAGGAAAAAAAGAACTTTGCCAATTTGCTAATCCATCTATACCAACTGTATAGCTTCAACTTCTAAAGAATATCAAGACTGGTTCTTCCAGTAATAAAGTCCATTTAGTGGCCATCGAACAAGGCTCTCACATTTAGTGTAAATACTTCAGAGAAGACTCCAGAGGTGTTGGATTGCTGTCCTTGGCCAATGGCCATAACCAAATTACAGTGTAATTAGGAAATAGCTAACAAAATGAGTTAAAACACCTTAGAACATGAAAGATACTACTGTGTTGTTTTCTAAGTCAATATGTCATCTCGGCAATCCTCCAGTCTGGTTTATTGGCTCCATTTGTATTGAGTTTGATATCACCAGTGTACACAATAAGACCATTTACTACAACAGATACTATGATTAATTCAAAGCTAGAAGGAAATACAAATAAAAAATATGACATGTAATTAAAATTTTAATCTGATTTTAAAGGGGACTTTTGATCTTAAAAGCTGAATAGGAGAAAGAATAGGATATTGGACAAATAGCTAGATTTATTTTGTATGTTTAAATTATGTATAAAGGATTTTTTTTTTTTTTTTTTTTTTTGCTAAGCTGCCAAACTGCATCTAAAATATCGTCTCTGCACAATGTCTAATTGTAATTAGATTTCATGGAATCACTTCATCTTAACTTCCTTCTTTTCTCCTTGTCTCTTCATTTCATTTATTTTGATGCCAAGGGTATGGGCTTTGTGTGGGTCAGGATGTAATACCTATTGAATGACAGGCACCTTATTTGAACTTTAGGAGGAAGATTGACTGGCTCCATGTTAGACAACATTCGAAAAATGGAAAATTTCACCTTGAAGTTTTTTTCTTATCTTTGCTTCTTTTTAATCTCAAGTTGGCCTCAGTTTATTCCACTGTAAAATGAAGATAATAATAGCTCCTACCTCCAAGGGCTGTTGTGAAGATCAAGTGAGATAAAAATTGTAAAGTGCCTGGCACATAGTAGGTAACTAATAAGTACTTCTTTTCTTTTTGGAGAACTCTATGTCCTGCGGCTGTCCAAAAATTATTACCTGAGAGTCTGCTGTTTCCCTTAGACCCTCTTGATCAAAAGTTATTATTTTCGACATTTTACATCCTTCCCTCTTTCTAATGTTATTCTTTGTTGAGAAAGTTCATATTTTCCCAAACTTTCTCCTTTCAGTTTGCTTTGATCTATCTCCTCTGCAAAAATCCCATTTCCCTTAAACAAACAAAGCTTTTACAAGCCCCAACTGATGGACTTTTTTTTTTCTTTTTTGGTCAGAAGGAATTTTATCTGACTGCTTAGTCTGTCAATCAATCAATAAACATTTATTATTCCAGGTACAGGACTTGCTTAGTTCCTGATGAATCCAGGACAATTTTCTTCCCTGGGAACCCAATGACAAAAGAGCAACGATATGACAGCTTCCAGTTTACAGTCATCAGACTGCCTGAGAATGGGCAGTCAGAGCATGGGCAGCTCAGGAGCAGGACCAGGAAATCAGAGATTATCCCAGAGCTCAGATATTGTGATTGGAGGTCAGTTGACATACTCAAGGTTATACAAGCCATAAAAAGGCAGAGTCAAAATTAAAATCTGGGTCCTTTGATTTCCATTCATATTGTACCACAAGACTGAAGGTGAGGCATTTGGGAGACACAGTACATAGAAATATGGATTTCTATTTGTGAAGAACTGAGTTCAAATGTTACCTCAGATGAGGGCAGCTGGATGAATAGAGCACTGGCCCTGAATTCAGGAGGACCTGAGTTCAAATTTTAACACTTCTTAGCTGAGTGATTTTAGGCAAATCATTTAACCCCAATTGCCTAAAAACAAAACAAGCAAGTAAAAAAAAAAAAAAAAAAAAAAAACTTACACCGAGTGTTAGCTCAGATGCTTACCAGCTATGTGACCTTGAACAAGTCCTTAATTTCATGATCTGTAAAATGGTGATAATAATACCTCTTACCTCTCGAAGTTGTAGGGCTTATAATATTTGTAAAGTGCTTTGCAAACTTTAAAATGCAATATAAATGCTTTTTGTTTTTGAGACTCTTCTTGATCTTATTTTAGTGTCTTCTTGGCAAACATTGGAGTGGTTTGCCATTTCTCCAGTTTATTTAACAGATGAGGAAACTGAGGCAAACAGAATGAAGTGACTTGCCCAGGTTCACACAGCTGGGAAGGATCCCAGGCTAGATTAGAATTCAGGAAGATGAGCTTTCCTGACATCAAGTTCACATCCTATCCCCTGTGCTGCCTAGTTGTCGCCAATATAATTATTACAATACCTTATTGACCTAGATAATTCCTTAACACTTGATGGAGAGAACTAGTTACATCTGGAATGGAATGCAAGAACTGGTGACAAACCCTCTTGTAGATTAAATACTGACTTTTGTTACCTCCAGATGTTCCAACAAATGCTTGGTCTGTTTGGGTAAAAAGAAAATGTTGATGATTGGCATTTATGTTAGCAGTTTTCCATTTACGTTTCAGGAACCTGCAGTTGTTACTAGAGTCTTCCTGTCTTTTCTTATTGCAACCATCGAGATGATCCTGGGTTTTTGAATGAATTGTGGGTAGATCACAAGCTAAAACATTTTATGACCACCTAGTGACTAGCTCTCTAGCTCTTGTTTGGGGGATAAGTCTGAAGGGATTTATTCCCACATTGGCTTTGAGATGATTTATTGTTTGACCTCAGCAAGTCTTAAAGTTTGTCAAGTAAATTGTAGGAAGTGATGATCTCTGTGTTTGAGAAGAATCCATAATGAAGAAATGCTAGTTCTTTGAAGGATTGAAGTATTGGGATGTCACATATGTCTCATGTGTGATGTCAGATTAACAAGGCTGTAATTTTTATTAAGGATCGCTAGGTAGCACCATAGTGCATTGGACACTGGCTGTGGAATCAAGAAGTCTTGAATTCAAATCCCGTCTCAGATTCTTACTCGCTGTGTAGCTCTAGGCAAGCCAGTTAACCCTCTTTGCCTCAGTTTCCTCTTCTGTAAAATGAGCTGGAGAAGGAAATGGAAAACCAAGAAAACCCCAAATGAGGTCATGAAGAGTTGGACATGTTGGACATGACTAAAATAAGCAAACAACAAGTTTTTACTTAATTTCAATTTTACATTCTGTTCCTCCATGTTCAGAGTTTAACGTTTGTTGCTCAGGTTAACATGATCATTCATTCACAATTTTCAACAACTTAAAAAGAGCATTTCTTATGACAGACATGGATGTTGGTATGAACTTCAACTTCATGGGACAAGATCACTAAGACAGGGAGAAGATGATTTTAAAGCTGAGTGTCTGGAGGTGGATTATTTCCTCCTTTGTCTTGGACTCAGATCTTCGAGAAGCTTGGACATTTACTCCACGTCAGATTGTTGTGGTCATTGCAAGTGAAAACCCAAGGACCTAATCTGCCAGATACATGCAGCTGTCCATGACTCATTATTGACCCAGCTGCATAACACACCGGTTCTTTTTACGTAAGGGTATTGTCCACCCTCGTTTCTCACATGAAGTTCTTAGTGATGGAAAGGGATTTTTTTTTTTTAAGAATTCAGTGTAATGTGAAGTGAAGGAACATAATAGAAGAGGCACAAATAAGGATGGCGTCATTTTAAAATGATCTGTTTTCATGCTCATTCTTTTCCTCATCTCTCTGTTTTGGTCTGTTTGGTCTTTATATTTAGTTCATTTTTTTTTACTTTGGCTTCCATTGTTTTTGTTTGTTTGTTTGTTTGTTTTTTATTTTACAAAAATAGCAACAAGGTGATTATAAAAATATACCAATTGCCCTTGAAATCTCACCAAATGTTAGAAATATTAATCAGATCATGAAGATTAGATAAGTCTTTGGAATACTGCAATTCATTTAAAAGAGAGAAAATGATACTTTTAATCCAGTGTAATGCACAAATGAAACAAGTGGAAACCCAGTGATAGATTCCCTAACATTTTTGCTTTTCTTTCTTCCATGCTGGACAGGTTGCCAAAACTAGTCTTTCTTTTTAATTGCTTAATTAATTTAAAACAAATCCAAAATAGGAAAAAGAAAAAGAAAAATATTGCCCCGTGCACATGAAAACATAAGAGAAGATTCGAAATATAAAGCAATTTCCATTTCAAGAAACACTGTATAAAATACCTCACACCCTTCAGAGCTGTCCATCTTTGCTTTCTTCCAAGTTTTCTTTTGCCATCTGCTGTGTACTTTTTACTTTATTTCCCCCCTCCCCTTCTTTCTCCCTCCTTCATGAAGGCTACAGTCTTTGCTATCAATCCCTTCCCCCTTATTACCCTGGACATTCAGCTGTATCGATCATTGATTGACCAACTAAAATGTCACCCTGGTAATGTCAAACAATGTGAATAAAAGTGACCAAAATGTCATTCTGTATATTTCTTTACCTTTTTGTTTGCACTCTTTATGTCTATTTGCTCATCTAGTATGGATAAAATAAGAATCGGTTTCTCACTAATCAGGGTATGGTGTATTCTCACAGAGGTCATGGATTGAGTAAATATGAAAATAGAGATCATCAGGAAGAAAGAAAAATGAGGCAAAGACAGAGACCCTCAGAGGAGGAGCAATCGAATTGCTTAAAAGGGCATGAAGCAATCTTTGGAAAGTAAAGGATTCAGAGAAAGAAGATCTAGGAGATTTCGGAATTTAATTAAGAAATAGGGGTGGGACAGAATTAAATTGGATGCTTTGATACTAAGAATCCTAGCATATTTGACTTGGAGGGGACCTAAATTATCTGATTTCTATCACCTAATTCAAACCTGTCATTTTACAAAGGAGGAAATGGAGGCTTGGAAAAGTGAAAGGGTTTGTTCAAGATCACCGAGCAAGCAAGTGGCACCCCTGGGACTTGGGCTTCCTTTTGCTTTTCACTCCAGTGCTTTCTCCATACTGGTGCTCATTTTCTTTCTTCCTGATGATCTCCATTCTCATATTTACTCAATCCATGACATTGGGTTTCCTAGGGGTATAGTTACAGTTACTGAAGAGAGAAGGTAGCAGGGGCTGTGATCTCCCAGCCACTTCATCTAGAAAACATATTGGGAATTTCTTCTCTTGTCTCCAGTTTGCAAAAACACTATCTTTCTAACCAGACTATTCCCAGGGTGCTATTTTACATCTTTGTGCTTATAATGATTTCCTTTATATCACTAAACTACAATTCCCTTGCTATAACATGTGCACAAAAACTCAGGTTCCATGGCACCCATCTAGCCAGACACCAAAACAAAACAAAACAAAAAGAGCAAAAGAAAATAAATTAGGCAGAGATTTCCAGGGCACTTTCTTACTAAATCTCCATTGTCAGAGTGATTGAGGATGGGCCAATCAGTTAATAAAATAAGCATTTATTAAGCACCTGTTATGTTGTAGGGGCACAGATTAAAAAAAAGATATTTCTGAGCTCAATGAACTTAATTGTAATGGGGGATGAAACATGTACATCCATAAATGCATGCAAGACATATGCAGAGCAATTGTAAGGTAAGTTTGGAGAGGAAAGCAATGGTTGCCAGAAGGCAGAGGGAGGAAGGAAAGGTATTCAGGAAAGAATTCGTGCAAAAGATGGAACTTGAGTTGAGTCTCGAAGGAAACCAGGATTTTAGAAACACAAATGACTCACCAGGGGGATTGCAAACAATGCAAAGCCAAAGAGACCTGAGCTAGGATGTTATGTTGGAGAAGCAGCAAGCAGGCTAGCATGAATGTTTCATAGCAAACCTCTCAGCTCACTGCTCTCCTCAGTTAACCATTTGAAGGTTAGTACAGTGAGTTGAGATACGCTTAGTCCAAGTCCTTCCCTATTCTTGAATCAGTTTGCCTCTAAATGGTCTGTGTTGCTTTCGGGGGGAAAATGTTATGTCCTACCTAAGGGTGATTGGCACAGGAACAGAAGTGAAATGAGGCTTGTCAACCCTGGGGATGACTTTAATTATACAAATTGTAATATGCAAACTTTCATGGAGAATACATGGTGTCCAGGCTATCCCACTGGAACCAGAAAGTTCTGGGAATGAGAATTATTGGTTATTATGCCCAAAGGGCTATCACACTGTGCATACCAGTTGACCCAGCAGGGTTTCTACTGGGCCTGTATCCCAAAGAGATCATAAAGGAGGGAAAGGGACTCACAATAATGTTTGTGGCAACCCTTTTTGTCGTAGCAAGAAACTGGAAACTGAGTGGATGCCCATCAATTGGAGGATGGCTGAATAAATTATGGTATATGAATGTTATAGAATATTATTGTTCTATAAGAAATGATCTGCAGGATGATCTCTGAGAGGCCTGGAGAGATTTACATGAACTGATATTAAGTGAAGTGAGCAGAATCAGGAGATCATTGTACACGGCAACATTGAGATTATACCATGATCCATTCTGATGGACGTGGCTTTTTACAATAATGAGGTGATTCAGGTCAGTTCCAATGATTTTGTGATGAAGAGAACCATCTGCCCTCAGAGAGAGGGCTATGGGAACAGTGTGTATCACAACATCACATTTTCACTTTTTGTTGTTTGCTTGCATTTAGTTTTCTTTCTCATTTTTCTCTCCCTTTTGATCTGATTGTACAACACGATAATTGTAGAAATATGTGTAGAAGGATGGCACATGTTCAACATTTATTAAATTATTTGCCATTTAGAGGAGGGAGGAGAGGAAAACTTTGGAACACAAGGTTTTGCAAAGGAGAATGCTGAAAAATTATCCATGGATATGTTTTGAAAATAAAAACCTTTAATTAAAAATAATAAAATAAGAGTAGGAAAAAAAAGAGAATTATCAATTGTGAGAGTTTGGACAGATCATCTCAAAATCTATACAATGAAAAAAAAGCATTATCCCCCAGGTTTATTATTAGACTCAAATGAAATGAGTCTCGTTTAGGGGTAGGGGGACCTTAAATCCCCTTTTTTAAAGATTAAAAATACCAAGCCCTGAGAAGTGTAAATGAATTGCCCAACTAGTAACTCTCTGAGGGGGAAGCCAGGGCTTTTTGAGCCAGATCCAGCCCCCTATCTCTTATTCCAGGCTACCTCTCATGTGAAAAAAGTGTTTCACACTGCCTCCAAAAATGCCAATTCTTTTTTGTTGAATGTTGCTGCCAGGGTTCTGATTTTGCTAGAAGTTTGACTAAATGGCTCTTAGCACCCTTTTATACAGTTCAGAAATGCAGTAATTGAAATGATGATGATGATGACTCCAATCAGCAATATTCCAGGGTAAGCTTTCAGCTGATAAAACTCACAAACACAAATAGAGTCCTAGAAACAAACCTTCGGAAATATGCTTTGGGCCTGGGCAACCGAGGTGTTATTTTTTGGATTCCTTTTCCCAGCTTTAATATCCTGAACTGTTGGCAGTATTTTAGACTTATTTCTTTCTTAATGTAATCGATTACCACACGTGAAAAATTTTCTTCTCCCTCTCCCAAGGCTGGGTAGTAAAAATAAATGTTTTCTTAGGCCCTGAAACAAAGAATACTAAGGTTACACTTAGATATTTGCTTACAGCTTTCCAATTCTTAAATCCAGCTCAGAAAACAAGTGAAGGACTCCAAACCAGACCTGGCATTCACTACAGAATTCCAAGGGATGCTTGTAACCAAAGGAGACCTCCCTCATCCCAACAGCAAGCCTGGTGTTGGACTCTGAAAACATGGAGCTGTCAAGAGTCAACATTTTGTGGCTACAGGTCAAATGGTCTTTTTCAGAGACTCAGGGGCCACTTTCCCCGTTTGCCCAGCTTCATACAAAGGATAGCTGTTTGGTGTTTCTACACTCAGCTCTGCTCTCTGGGGGTGGGAGGCTGATGGACTTGTGATTTGATAGCACAGAGTGGAAGTGAGAAACTTAGCTTTTGAAATTTTACTCTGTTTTGTTTTGCCCAATTAAGCAAATCTGCCCCTCTCTGTCTCCCTCTGACTTTCAAATGGAATCCTGGCAGAATTTCAAAAATTGCTTTTCCCTTTTGGCATTGGTAAGTGAATGGTACAGATCGGGGACGAGGGAAATAATGGGAGAATTTAAAGAAGAAAATAAAGGATTTCTTTCCATTTGAGGTGTTTTCAACCATACTTTAATTGCATTTGAGCTCCAAGAGTAATTTAGCTAGGTGCTTCCCCCAAACTCCTGCAGGGTTGAACAACTACCACCCTGTTTTAAAAGCGTGTCACTACTTGCTTATGGTATAGTGGAAAAAGTTTTGGAGTCAAAGGATACAGGTTCAAATGGTACCTTTGAAGCTCATTACCCATGTGGCTAAGCACCCTGACTTCTCTGATTCTCAGTTTCCTTCTCTGTCAAATAAGACTGGAAAGTCTCTGAGTTCCCTTCCAGCTCTAGATTTAGCCTTGGGTTCAAATCTTAAAAGTAGTTCTTGAAAGGTCTTGATTATGTCATTTTTCTGGGTCTCAGTTTTCTTATATTTAACATGACAAGTAATATCTGAGATTCCTCTAAATTTGGTAAAACAACACAACAATTAAAAAAAACACTTGAAAAGTTGTGGCACTAGTCTTGCGGTTCCTTTTCCAGTAATTTCAAAGTTGTGACTTTTTGAATGAAATCTAACGGGACATGGTCCATATTGGCTTCTTCTGAATATTAGGAGCTCCCAGAATTCAGTCCTCTAGTAAGAAATGGCGGGGTTCCCAGGCAGAGCCAGCATTCAATGGTTGCTGAAGATACTTAGTCAGAAGTACTTAAATCATTCTGATGGTCCTTGGTAGCTAGGAGGGCTTGGACAGGAGAAAGCCTAAATTTTACTGTCCATGCTACTCCTAGAGCAAGCTGGGAGAAGCCCTGATTATTTCAACCTTTTGATTTTAATTAGGCTTTTAAAAACATTTAAGTAGGTCTTTATTGAAGTAGTCCTTGGTTGAATTCCTCATTCAATTCTTTGCATTGACAAATCCAATAGTTGCTGTATTCCATCAGAAGACAAAGTTATGATGTCAACCCCTGAAGTTATCTTTCAAAAAACCTGTATGATACCTCACTAAAACTTCTTCTTCTTCTTCTTCTTCTTCTTCTTCTTCTTCTTCTTCTTCTTCTTCTTCTTCTTCTTCTTCTTCTTCTTCTTCTTCTTCTTCTTCTTCTTCTTCTTCTTCTTCTTTTTATTTTGCTGAGGCAGCTAGGGTTAAATGACTTGTCCAGGATCACACATAAAACTTTTTTTAAGGAAGTTAGCCCACCTTATGGCAGCAAGTTGAGTAGGTCTTAGTCTGCCTAATAGAGTCTTCCCCCCTTGTTAATGATGGTTCTACTAGGGAACTTAGTCTTTTCCTTTGTTAATTGCTAAAACTTCCCTTTGGAACTTTAGCTCACCAGTCAATGATATGATAATAAAATATTTTCCTCTTGATTTTGAGATCTAAATGTACAAATTCTTTTGATTCACCTTGTGACACCAGCCAGAAAATCCAGTATATTTTGGAGATCAAACCCCCATTCCCCAACATTTGATGGATTGTACAAGTAGAGCCTGGAACACCAATATATTTTAAGAGATTCAGCTCTTCTGCATCTCTGTATCCCATCAGTGTCAGGAAAACTCTGCTTAATGAGTACAGATTTGGCCTCAGGCATTAATAGTGTGAATCTCTTTGCCTTAGTTTCCTCATCTGTAAAATGAGCTGGAGAAGGAATTGGCAAACCATTCCAATATCATTAGCAAGAAAATCCCAAATGGTGTTTTCAGTCAGACATGACTGAAAAACAACTCAACAACAACAAAATGGGAATATTAATAGTGGCTACCTCAAAGAATACTGGACCTGGAGTCAGGAAGATTGATCTTTCTGATTTCAAATCCAGCATCAGATATTTCCTAGCTGTGTGACTCTGGACAACTCAGTGCTTTTTGGAGAAGGAATGGCAAAGCACTTTGATATTTCTGCCATAAAAAACCCAAAATGGAGTCATGAAGAGTTGGACACAAGTGGAAAATGACAGAACAACTGTATATGCTGGGAACTATATGAAGAACTTGGGACAAAAAAAGCTAAAATAGTGTCTACTCTCAAAGAATTCACATTCCAGTTTGAGAGACAGTAGGCAAATAACTATGGTACAGACCTAACAGAAAAAGGGTAAATTGGAGATCAGTAGAGCTTTAAGAAGACACTAAGATTTAGGGTCAAGAAAGGCTTCCAGTAGAAGGTGAGGTTTTAGCTGGGATATGAAGGAAGCCAGGAAAGGTAGGAGGTAGAGGTGAGGAAGGAGAGCCTTCCAGTATGAGCTCCCAAAACAACAATAACAAAGCAACAGCAAAGATGTCATTGTTAAGAAATAGCAAAGAATATGGTGGGCAAAGGGATTATAAAGGTATGAGAACACCAGAAAAGGTTGAGGATGGAGGAGCATACCACAAAGGACTTTAAATGGAGGATTTAAAATTTGATCATGGAAATAATAAGGAATCATGGGAGTTTTTGAATAGGGACCAGCGTGGTCAAAGTTGAACTTTAGGAAGATCACAAATAATATAAAAGCTAGAATGTATACCGTGCTTTAAAGTTTCCAAAGTACATTAAATATTATCTCATTTCATCTGCATGACAATCCTGGGAGTTAGGTATATTATTACTTTTACTTTATAGTTGGGAAAATTGAGGCAGAGAAATCAAATGGCTCACTCAATGTGCCATAGATATACATCTAATTCCATATTTGATCTCAGGTTTTCTTGACTCTTACCTCGATCCTGTACTGTTGTTCATGCCCAAAGGTTGGTTACTTGGATAGTTATCAAAGCAAATAGGTTCCTGACACAGAGGATATATCTGGGGACCACAAAGGGAGCTTGGCATTGGTAAGTCAATAGAATCAAAGGGACAGTCACAATTATGTCAGGTTAAAGGTAAATGAAATTGAGTGTCCAAACAAGTTTGAACAAAGAATTCACATACATCATTTGTCCCTACTCAAACAAGTAATTAAAACAATGGACTACTAGGTTTGGTGTGAGATGAGGAAAGCAATCTCCTTTGGGGAAAGAGTAGTGGAGTCTAAATCTACATGCCAGCGTGTACACATAAATAAAAGATCAGGTCAGGTTAAGAATTTGGGTTTTTCCAAAGTGTTGAAATCCAAGAAGCAGAGATCAATAAATCATGTCACAGATAGCAAGAAGGAATTTTCGAGCAAGGTTGGGATTTTTGAATTTTCAGATTAAAAAAAAATACTGGGAGAAATAGTTACCACATTGAATAATAGAGTCACAAAAGAGCCCCCTTTGAAATAAGTTGAGCCAATTTGCTAATAAGTGTAAAATTCAATATGAGGGTTCAAAAAATCGATTTCACTAGTACAAGAGAAAAAAGAATGATGCTTAGAGGAAAGATCTTCTGAAAAAAAAAAGTCAAGGACTTTAGTAGACCAAGAGCTCAATGTTAGTGAGCAGAACAATATATTAGCCCAAAATAAGTTACTTTAGACCATATTAAATTTTTTTTAAAGGATGAAGTTCAGAAGGAGGGATGTGATGGTGTTCAGGGCATTGATACAATTCTAGCCAACGTTCATATTAAGCTTTACATTTTACAAAGTGCTCTACATTTATATCAACTCATTTGATCCTCCACAATAGTTCTGAGAAGCATTCATATCCCATGTAGGCCAAAATCAGTCCTTGGAGATTTTGTCTTTTTTGAGGTAATCACAAGGAGTCTTGGGAGAATTGCTACTTTATCCCTTTATTTTTGCTGCTTTGAATCTGCCTTTTTGTGGGGGAAATTTGGAGAACCTGAAAATTTCCTACCTACTTCACTAACTTCCCAGAATATCCCCTAGAAACATGCATATTTTATTTATTTATTAAAGCTTTTTATTTTCAAAACATATGCATGGACAATTTTTCAACACTGACTTGCAGAACCTTGTGCTCCAAATTTCCCCCTCTTCCATCTTCCTTCTACTCTTTCCCCTAGATGGCAAACAACCCAATATATGTTAAACATGTTCATTTCTTCAGTACATATTTCCACAGTTATCTTGTTGCACAACAACAACAAAAAAAGATAATAAAAGTAACAAAAATGAGAAAGAAAACAAAGTGCAAGCAAACAACAACAAAAATTGTGAACATACTAAATTGTGATCCACACAGTTCCCATAGTGCTCTTTGGGTGCAGATGGCTCTCTTCATCACAAAACCATTGGAACTGGCCTGAATCATTTTATTGTTAAAAAGATCTATGTCAATAAGAATTGATCATCATATAATCTTGTTGCTGTGTATAATGATTTCCTGGTTCTGCTCATTTCATTTAGCATCAGTTCAGGTAAATCTCTACAAGCCTCCCTGAAATCATCCTGCTGATTGTTTCTTATAGATCCTCTTATAGAGAATTACATTCATATTCCATAACTTATTCAGCCATCCCCCAGCTGAGGTGCGTCCACTCAGGTTCTTGCCACTACAAAAAGGGCTGCTATAAACAGTTTTGCACATGTGGGTCTCTTTCTCTCCTTTATGATCTCTTTGAGATACAGGCCCATTTGAGACACTGCTGGAGTACTTTGTCATTAATAGGAAATTCTAATTCCTACAATGCTCCCCACCTCCCACTCCCATCTCATTTCACCAACTCAGATGATAGTTGACTCTGGGAGAATAAATCAAATCAACAAGCACATATCAAGTACCTGTCATCTGTACCAAGCACTCTGCTAAGCCCTAGGGATACAAAGAGGGCAAAAACAGCACCTGTACCTCAGGACTTACCAAAGTGAGCACTAGGCAAATCCCCAGATCTGTACTAGATACCTCCAAGATAGAGTGGAGGTAATGGCAAAGGAAAGGTGTTCACACTAAATGGTACAAAGAAAGGTGGGATTTTATTTGAGAAATGAAATATGTAGAGAGATTGCAGAGAGACAAAAAATGAAGGATGAAAACTAGGGTTCATGTAAAAGGAAATCTTCTAGGTGAAAAGGTCAACCAACTTTTATCTCCAAATGACGTGATGGCGGGAATGTGGTCCAATCTGGCATTTAGCAATGGCCCTTAAACATTTTAGGTGCCTAATCAAGGCTTAATGAATTGAATGGTGGGGGGTAGACATTGGAGATACCTTAACTGAGGGGGATATGCTAGGGAAAGTGGGTGACTCTTAGCTAAAATCTTGTGAGGAGAACTGAACACTTGATTGTAGTTTCTGACAATGGAAAGGTAGAATTAAAAGAAAAATTATTTGAAAAAGGTTAAATCAGCTATGGTCTGGTTCAGGTGAAGAAATGAGCCTCTTTGCTAAGATAGAATTTTACACCGAGATGGAGTAGTGCCCTGCAATGGGCATAGGACTGCAAGAAATTTCATTATTGTTTCTGAGTGACTGCTCGGAGCTGACAGGGGTGCCTCGAATCCTCTTTCTAGTGGTTGCCACCCAAAGGCAGGTATATATATATATATATATATATATATATATATATAATCATGCAACATGTAAACTTTAATTTGGGAGAGACTTGCACAGAGATTAGTCATGGAAGAAGGCACACAGCCCGACAGAGAAGAGCACCTATGGCGATGTACTAATCCCCAGATGAACTATTTCTCTGGATCTGAATTTACCAAGTCAGAAGATGAAGTGGATGGGTTCTTTGAATCATTAAAAGCTCACACTGCCTCTGAGCTGAAAAGCCTTGAGGTGATGCTTCATGAGACTGATATCAGACAATAACAGAGCAAAGACTCTGAGTGTAAGCTCTAATAATACCCCATGATGCCGATGTGTCAGGAAGCTTCCTGCTTGCTTATCCTGGACGGCACTATAGTTATTAGCTGATACTGCTTTATCTTTTAGTTGTTTGGAATATAGAGACATATTAACTCACTCTGAACCCAGTTACTGCTAAGAATAATATATTTTAGGAAAATGAGCTATAAGAAGTCAAGTGATTTGATGGAAGGAATTCTGTTGTTAACAGGGTGGGATCCTGATTGAAAAGAGGGTTTTCTGGGGGTAGCTAGATGGCGCAGTGGATGGAACACCAGTCCTGAAGTCAGGAGGACCTGAGTTCAAATTTGGTCTCAGACACTTAATACTTCCTAGCTGTGTGATCCTGGGAAAGTCACAATGCCAATTGCCTCAGCAAAAGAAAGGAAGGAAGGAAGGAAGGAAAGAAGGAAAGAAGAAAGGAAGAGAGAGAGAAAGAGAGAGAGAGAGAAAAAGAAAGAAAGAAAGAAAGAAAGAAAGAAAGAAAGAAAGAAAGAAAGAAAGAAAAGAAAAGAGGATTTTCTTCTACTGGTTTAGAACTTGCAATGCAAAATATATAGATATAGACATAGATCAGGATGAACTGCATGCATTGGGAGACCTTGGCCATTTTAGGTTAAGGCTTTTACCAGGTCTCAAGAAGACTATTAGCTATGACCTGACTAGAGCTGAAGTAGTGGACAGAGTTCAAAGGGGCAGGGCTCTTGGGATGTCTGCTTTCTCCTTCTCCTCTCTCTCTGCCCTTTTTCTGGAGGGCAGAAGAAGGGATGCAGATTTCCCCCTCTCTTTTCACATTTCCCTGGTGAGCAGAACCACAGAAGGACCACACAAGTGCTGTCTGTCCCCTTTCCTTCTTTCTGCATGGTTTAGTCGGAAGGCATTCATGGCACCATGTCAGGTTGGCCCTCCTGGGATCAAAAGAAAGATCTAATTCTATTCTATTTACAGAAATGCGTGGGTGCCTTGTATTTACAGAGTGACTATTGAGAACGATATTCTCAATTTACAAAAATCACTTTTAAAAAATGAATTTGTGTTTATACGAGGCTACACATTTTCCCCAAGGGTAATATGCTTCATAATCCAGATCAAATATCTTTTTTTCCTTTTGTCATGTTGTAAAACTGATAATTCACCAGAATATCACCATCCAGGCCTGATATTGAACACTGATGAAAAGATCCCAAGGTATTGGCTGGTAAGGATGGGATTTTGGTGAACCTCTTATGTTAGTGCCTGTGACAACAATATAAATATAGAATTTTAACATGAATATTTTATTGACCTTTAGAAGGAGCATGAGGGAATGAATAGAGTGTTGGTTTTGGTGTCAAGAAGTCATGGGTTCAAGTCATGCCTTTGACACATATTGGGTATATTAGCTTGGGCAGGTCATTTAATACCTTGGTATCCCAGGAAATTCTCTATGACATAGACATAAGTCTATGACTTATAGTGACAGATATCACAAGTACTGGTAGAAAAAAATATCCTTGGGATAGTGCCCCTTCCTCCCCATCAAAAGTTGTTTAATTCAAAACAAAATAGGACAATTCAGTGTCACTGGTCACTGCCTCTTGCATGGGCTATTTTATATGGAAGCCATTTCTCTTCATTGGGCATCTTGGTTCCCACAGTCCATGTGAATTTTTCAAACTAGATGTAACTCATTTGAACGCCATTTTCTAAGAACCCTTGAGCATGGGATGGAGCAAGTGGCTAGAGAGTATGTCCAATTACTTGTGGACAATATACCCATAAGTCCCTGCCTTCGAAAAAGAAAATCCTTGAGTTTTAATGATCATTTTCTTAGGATCAAACTGATGTGAGCATGATGGTGAGTAGCGGGGAAAGAACAAACAAAGATGGGGCTGGTGATGGAATTTTAGAGAATAGGAAACTATGAAAAGAAGCCCCAGCACATGATGAAAGAAATGATGATAAATTCAGAAAATGAAAGGTTATCTTTGATAAGAAAGAAAGACTAATTTATAAATTTCAGGAACAAATGGAGGGAGTGAGGGTGAAAATTAGTTCAATAACTAGTAGTTTTGGCACTTGGGGCAATACATGTTAAATATATACTCGGTGCAAGTAGCACATATCAATCTGCATTATCCAAGAACCTGTTAGGGCCATGTATGGTTCTAGTTTGAATTAAAAGACAAAAAAAGATACAGTATTTACCCTCAAGAAGCTTACAATATATCAACATATACCAAAATGTCAACACTTGATACAAAGTACTATAAGGTAATTAGAAGTATGGAACCCTCCCAAGTACAAAAGTTAGGAAAAACACATTCTTAACTTAAGCCTTGGAGAGTACTAGAAGTTCCAAGAGATAGAATCAGGGAGGAAAAAGATTCCAGACACAGAGAACCTGTGTAAAGATACAGAGGAAGAATATAGAATGGTAACCTTTGAATGAGTCCTGAATGGGTCATGAATGGGTCAGTTTAGTTGGAACTCAGAATATGTGAAGAAGAAGGTATTGACTTTATTCTGGAAAGATAGTTTAAGTCTGATTGTGAAGGGCATGAAATGCTAGAAATATGTGTGTTTTATCTGTGTTTTATCTGAAGGGCATTAGGAAAGCACTCAAGCCTCTTGATTGGACTCTCACTGTAAGAATACTGATTTGTCAGCTTTTCTGAGGATGGATTGGAGAAAGGAGAGAATTGAAACTGGAAGAACCAATCAAATTTGCTGAGGTTCCAAGCAAGCATGCTGGTCTTGTGAGGAGACAGATAGATAAAGATGTGAGAAATATTATTGAGGAGGAATCTAAGACTTGACAAGTGATTGGGTATAGGAGGTGAATGAGAAAGCAGAGTTGAGGATGATTTTCATACCTATGAACCTGTCTATATGGAAAAGATACTCATGCTCTCAAAAGGAAAAAAAATAGGTTAATTTTAAAGAAACAATAATGAGTTTTCTCACGAACGTGATGGTTTTGAGGTGTCGGTGGGACTTCAAGTTTATCTGTCCAGCAGGAAATAGGTGATGGAGACATAAGTGAAAGATAGTTATGGAGATTCTGGAATGAATTGAATCCGAAAGAGAATGCTGAAAGAAAAGTTGTAAACAGAAAAAAAGGGCACAGGAGAGAACCCTGGGATATAGGAAGACATATATAGACATAGAGAGAGCCGAGAAGGAAGGAGCCATTATGCTCAGAGATGAAAATCTCAACTTTAATCTCTGCTATTACTGGAAGGCTACAGATCTGATAGAAAGGAGTTTACCCCCCCCCCTTTTTTTGTGAAGCAATTAAGGTTAGTTGCCTAGGGTCCTATAGGCAGTAAGTTTTAAGTATCTGAGTATTCATTTGAACTCAGGTCCTCCTGACTTCAGAGTCACTATTGTATTCAGTGTGCCATCTCGCTGCCCTAGCAGGTTATTTCTGTAAAAATGATGATGATGATGATGACATAACAACAACAATAACACAACAACAATACAATAACCCAAATTAGTTTCCTTTCCTGGGGAACATTTAGGTCAGAATCATAAGACTTGAAGGGCTGTATAGGTTCCTCTAGTGAAACTGAGCCTCGTTGGCTTGTTGGCTGGCTCTTACCAGAAACCTCAAGCTCATTTTCCTTTCTATAGAACATATGGATCTTTAGGGACATGTCCTAAAACTGGAGACATATAGTATCTAGAGTGAAGGTGAACCTCACCAGAATGGGGACAGTCAGATCATGAATTATGAGGCATTATAAATCCTTTAATGCTGTTTCTCATTTTCGATGTGATGTTATAAATAATTCATTTTCTTACCTTTAGAATTTGTATGGAAGGTGGGTTTCTTTTGTCCTGTACTTGAGTCTGGGGTGTAGCCATATCATTTGAAGCCCAAGATATGAGATTTAGGACAGATTCCAGCTTTAAATTGTTTCATGTATATGTGGAGCTCGTGTTCAGATCATGAATTATATATATATATATATATATATATATATATATATACACATAATGTGCACACATTCATACCTGTATATAATCTTTATCATCAAGGGCAGTAGAAAATTCACTAAAGTAACCTACTCTTTCGAAGTCTTCAACACTGAATTATTCTTCCTGCATCTGTTTTCAGGCAGGACATTCTTTCTATTTTAAGTCACCTTCTCATATGTCTTTCTCCAGCTGTGACCAATCTCACCTTCCTTTCAACACCATGCCCCAAATAAACTACTTCTCTTAAACCTCTAATAAGGGAAAAGTCTATCTATCTGTCTATCATTATCTATCCATCTATCCATCTACCTATCCATCTATCTATCTATCTATCTATCTATCTATCTATCTATCTATCTATCTATCCAGCCATCTTATTTATTTATCTCAACTGGTTGTGAGATACCTGTAGAAGAACAAAGAAAAGTTTACATTCTGACTTCTGTGAAGATTTTACAATTAATCTCTAAAGTTTCTATCACCTGAGGCTTGGACTTCCTTAGGGAAAGTCAATGAAAGCATACATAAATCCCTTGCTAAAAAAATGAATGACCTCTGAGTCTCCTTTCAAGGAAACTCTCTATCTATCTATCTATCTATCTATAATCTATCTATCAATCAATCTATCTATCTATTTATCATCTATCTATCCAGCCATCTTATTTATTTATCTCAACTGGTTGTGAGATACCTGTAGAAGAACAAAGAAAAGTTTACATTCTGACTTCTGTGAAGATTTTACAATAAATCTCTAAAGTGTCTATCACCTGAGGCTTGGACTTCCTTAGGGAAAATCAATAAAGACATACATAAATCCTTTGCTAAATAAATGAATGAGCCCCGAATTTCCTTTTGAGGAAACTTTCTGTCTATCTACCTGTATATTCATAATACCTATATATGATAATATGTTGTATATTTTATCCAGAAATATATTTCTCTATATATGTATAGATATGCATATGTATGTGTGTGTATGTATATGTGTGTGTTTTGTGTATGTGTGTGTAGCCCAGAGACAACCTGTGACTAATTAAATAAATATAAAAATCAAATTAAAATTAAGGAACTTCATTATTTTTCTTAGTGGAAAGAGCATGTTAGTTTTGAGAGAAATTCAGCAAGGCAAGTCACTTTCAAGTGAATGTCTCACCAGTTGGGGCTGATAAAGCATTAGGTGGCCAGTGGTGAAACTTGATGAAGAAAGGCTGAAAATGTATGAGATCAGATTATGTCGTAAAAGTTCAACAAAGCTCAAGTTTAAAGCAATAACACTAGGGACCCAGTGGATATGCACTTCTAGCAAATTTAAATTTCTTGTGTCTCTTTTCTTCTTTGCCCATCATCTTTCTAATGAAAGCTTGAGAAAATGATGAAATTCCACTGGAATATTGCTATGTTTTTATTCACTTTCTTGAATCCTAGAGAAAGTAAATCTGAAGTAAAAAAATGTGAATTGCTGGAACTAGATACTTAACCTGTGCCTGATCCTCTGCAGGGATTTGGACTCCATTAACTTCACAGGGCACTTTGCCCTGAGGCAGGGACTATAGGGCAAAATGATAATAACCACAGGGCAATGGTGAATTAGTAAATATCTTCCCCACTGGGAAAGAGTAAAGGCAAAAAGAAATGCCTTCTTCTTAAGTCTCCCAACTAAAATGGCAATTAAAATATCTCAGGCACCTATGTGGCAGAAAGGGAGGCTTTTTCTGATGTTAACTCTTGATCAGTAATCATTATGTTGTCATTGAGGAGAACTTTAAAGAGCTATTTGGGAATTAGCAGCAGAATTTTGAGTCCCGTGCGCCCAACTAGAATGACATTGGGCAGCTTTGAAAACTTGGACATGGATTTGACAAGATGATCAAAATGTAAAAAAATTGCCTCTCCATTCGGATCTTCCTAAGGAAGGAAAATGACAGTATCTAATAGCAAAGAACTTGAAAACTGGAGAAATGGAGAGAAAAACATCTTGCAGCCCAGTTAAGAATGCACTCCAAAGAAGAGGGATGGAGCCACCGGCTTCTGAACTCTGCCCAAATCAACAAAAACCCAATGTAAAGATGGAGCCTTAATCATCTCTGATGTTTTTGAGAGAGGCGGATTGACCTAGTACATAGAGTACTGGGCCTGATGTCAGAAGGAACTAGTTTTCTAATTCTCCAGTAGATACTTAGTAGCTCTGTGACTCTGGGCAAGTACTTGACTATTCAGTCTCAATGTTCTCATCTGCTAAATAAAGATGCTTAGTCTTTTCAGTCATGTTCTACTCTTTGTGACCCCATTGGGGATTTTCTTTGAAAAAGATCCTGCAGTGGCTCACTTCTCTAGTTCATTTTACAAATAAGGAAACTGAAGAAACAGAGCTAAGTGACTTGCCAAGGTTCACATACCTAGTAAGATTGGATTTGAACTCAAGTCTTCTTGAATCTGGACCCAGATTCTATTTACTGTGTCAGCCAGCTGACCCGATAGTATTTACCTCCCATTGGTATCAAAAGGGACAAATGAGATAGCATTTTAGAAAATCTAGTGAACCTTGAAGCTCCATAGAGATGTAAGTTATTGTTATGATGCTTGGATACATTTACGTAAGGGATTTCAACTTTGTCATAATCTGTACAGTGAATTGAGAATTTTACTATTCCCAAACTACCCTGGACTTCAGATTGTTTTTGTGTTAACTAAAGGTCAGAGGGCCCTTCCTCAAAAGATTACTTAGGGGCTTCCGATGGACACATGTTGTACATATCTAAAGAGAGTTGGAAGAAAGAAAATGCTTTCAAACATGTGAAACACTATGCATATATTTATACATGAATATATATGTAATTACACATATGTGTTTTATTGTATTATATATTATATAATTATTTTATTATTTAGTCTGGACCAATAATTTTATCAGTGAGAGGGAATTATGGTGTGGAAACTGTCTCCTCTGGTTGCCAGCTATTAACTCATATTCTTAAGAGGATTGCTTACGGGCCTGAAATATTAAGCAACTTGCCCAGGTTTACATATCAGTCAGTTAGAAAAGCATTTATTAATCACTTACTAAATGCCAAGCAATGTGCCAGGTGCTCTGAATAAAAGGAAAAAAAATGAAGCAAGTGAGATTGGTGAGCCTTTATTTGTTCCATACCGCTTGGTATCACACCTGCCATGTTGCTTCATGGCCTTTTTCAAGCCTCCAATCTCCTATCCTCCAGCCTCATCTTCAACTTGGAATTGAAGTTCCCTCTCAAAATTTCTCCAGTTGTTGAGCATTCATCCAGACCCAGGCCTGGGATATTTTCCTGGCCATGTGGGCTGTTGCCAATGGGAGACCATGGCTTCCCATGCCTCTCCCTCTCATTCCCTGTCCCCACTAACTCTGATAAGAATAATCAAATGAGCAATAACATTTCTGGAAGGATATGATAATCAACTACCTTGTGACTGTGATCTAGTCCCCTGTGACTATCTAAGGATCTCCATGGCCACCTTTACCTTTCATATGTTGCCTTTCCCTATTAGAATCCAAGCCCATCAAGTGCAAGGACTGTGTTGTTTGCTTCAATTTGAATTCTCCCTACTTAGCACACTGTCAGGCACATTGTAAATGGTTAATTAATGCCTTTATAGTCATTCATTATATACGCTTCTAATTACTGTTTATTTCATACATGGTTATAATATTGTTATCAATACCATATATAATTGTCATTATTATTATCCTTCTCTAAAATACAATTATTATAATAAATTAGGCTTCATTATAATAATTATACCATTTGCTGTTTCCTTGTGGGATGGTAATGTTCACCTCATAAAATCATAAATATAATCTATGCAATTTTGCTTCACTGATCTGTGTAATTATATATTATCATAATATTATTGTAAACATGGTAAAACAACATATCATTAGTTTTATTACATATGAGATGTAGCATTGTGGACTAAAAATTTGCTGGGATTCAGGGATACTTGGACTCCAGTCCTGCTTGGTTTAGGTACTTAATACCTCCTTGTCATAATAACTGTAACACTCTAAGATTCTCTGTTGCAGCTCTACATTGGTGAATGGAATTTACATCCATCCTTTTTACATTCATTTTACATTACGTTTACCTCATAAATTTACATTGATCCATCCAATTTATATTCCATCCTTACACAGATGAAATGATTGATTTAGATCACAAAAGTAAAGTGTACCATTGTTTTCCACTAAAATCTGATCTAATACTTTGATGTGTACTGAAGATTGTCTTGGTTTTTTGAAAGTTTATTTCAGAGGAGAACAAATTAGAAGAGTCTGCTAAATTGTTAACATCACTAATAAGATGCTAAATTGCTCTACCAATTGGAAAACTTCAAGGAGAGACTACATGGAAGACTGTGTCTCATATCTGAAGACCAGTCTAAGTTTAGAAAAACTCATCACCAAATTAACCATGGAAAGATGTATTTTTTTAGTCACATCAACTCTGAAGGACCTTCTTACTTAAAGTCACAGAGGCATTCCAGTCTGGACCAATGCAATATCCACTTTGAACATATCACAATTTTTTGAAGTTTGGAATGTTTTATTCATTCAGTGGATCCAAGTGCTGTTTGGGCTACTAGGAAATGAAACAATAGGGAAATCCTGGAGATGGACAAATTAAAACTATTATGATCATTAGCACCATAGAAAGAATTAGTGATACCCTAGATAACTAAAATTCAACAAAAAGTGAATTCCTTTTTTCAAATAATAAATTTTTATTTTCAAACTACAGGCAAATATAGTTTTCAACATTCACCCTGGCAAAACCTTGTGTTCCAAAATTTTCTCCCTCTCTTCTACACATCCCCTCCTCTAGACAATAAATAATCCAATATAGGTTAAACATGCAGTTCTAAACATATTTCCACATTTTTCATGCTACACAAAAAAAAATTAGATCAAAAAAGAAAAAGTGAGAAAAAGAAACAAGCAACAACAACAACAACAAAAACTGAAAATATTATGTTGTGATACACATTTACTGCCCAGATGACTCTCTCCATTACAAGATCATTAGAACTGGCCTGAATCACCTCACTGTTGAAAAGAGCTACATCCATCAGAACTGATAATCTTGTTGCTGTGTACAATGATCCCTTGGTTCTACTCACTTCACTTAGCATCAGCTGGTGTAAGTCTCTCTGGGCCTTTCTGAAATCATTCTACTGATTATTTCAAAAAGTGAATTTCTTTAAAAAAGTGTTTTTGATTTCCACCTTTATGAAATACTAATTAATTCAAAATTGAATACTCAGAGATTCAGGTAGTCCCAAGAATTCATAAGTAATTGCTCATTTTAAGCTCTTCATTTCAGTTATCTATTTGGCATTTGATAATTTGATAGCGATAATAATAAGCCATTCCTTCCTGATAGCTGAAGAGGTTCATACATGAAATAAGTTTCCTCAGTTCCATTCCTGAAGGATAGGAACACCCAACTTCTGGAATCTCTAACCTTTGCAGTCTCACATGCCCAAGTTCTTGTGAAAAGATTAATGCAACTAAAGGACTTCGGCAGGCAGATGATTTACCAGATAATGTGCTGGGTCTGACGTCAGGAAGATGTGAGTTCAAATCTAGCCTCAGCTGGACAACTCAATTAATCTCTTTTTGCCTTAATTAGAGAAGGAAATGTCAAATTACTTTGGGATTCTTGCCAAGAAAATTCCGTGGGGGGTATGGTCCATAGGGGCTCAAAAAGTTGGGCATGACTGAGCAAGCAGCTTTGTCAGTCCATTTGTTCTCATCAGAAAGTAGACTCTTTTTATTTTGAAATTTGCCCTGGGTACCTTGAAGAACATGGCTTCCCCATCAGTGGAATTGCTGTCTTGAAGGTTAAAGATTTCAGCCTTCATTCTGCACTTTTACAATAGTGATAGAGACTAAAGCTGATTTAATTAATGGGGGAATTTACCTGGTCAGCAGAGATTGAGCCTAAGATCTTTTTGAATATACACATGCCAGACTACACACACACACACACACACACTATATGCAGACATATGCATACATATGTACACACACATGCACATCACTCCCAGACTGACCTTGAGCAAATGACATGATTTCACTGGTATTCAGTTTCTCAATTATAGAATGAGGTTATTGGACTAGCTGACCTATAGGATTCTTCCTGCTTTGTTGTGATATAGGAGCCACCTGCCAATGGCTGCTGAAGGTCTACCTCAGACCTATAGAATTGATCTCTTCATGTGAGAGGATGAGGATGATGAGGATTAGGATGATGATAATTGATGATGATACAAGGAGACTGAGAGGCAGTTGTGTTGTCTGACCTCTCTCCTCTTCCCTCTGCCTCCAATTTATTTCATTCCCAGTCCACAAGCAACACGTGTGTCGGTAAAGGCTACCTTGCAACTTCTTCAGATGTTGTGATTCACAGCTATGGAGGCTGTCGGAGAATTGACCTGCCCTTTCACCTAGGCATGGACCTTAACACTGCTCTGTATAGATTTGTACCAATGTAGGAATTCCCTGGATAGAAGCTCATGAAAAACCCACCCAGGATTTAGAAGGAGATGGGGGTAGCTATCGGGCTCAGGCTACCTGTCATTTTGTACCTTCCCCTTCTTCACTTCACAGCATCAAAGATAAGGTGCCTTCTTTCCAATTTTCCATGAAAGAAGGATAAAATGAATTCACTTGTAAAAGGAAGGATGTTATAATGTAGAGAAAACTAACTGACTGTGGCACTGGAGAGTGCTGACTTTGAACCTTTCCTCCTGTACTTGAGAGTTCTGTAACCATTTGCCAGCCAATGAACTAAAAAAAATGCTGGAAAGGTAGCAGTAACCCTAGTTCACAGGGTGGTTGTGAGATTCAGAAGAGATAATATTTGTAAATTGTTGAAGGGTTTGGAAAAACTTAAAATACTACAGGAGTGTTAACTATATCATTCATTCATTCAACCTCCATTTACTGAGCATTTAATGATATGAAATGAACTTTGCTGATTGCTGGGATTAAAAGTTTGGGTTTCAGAAGACTTCCCTGCAATATGAAAAATAAGAATACAAACAAGTGTATGATATAGAAGAAAACGATTCGGTAATTACAATAATGTTAATATTTATAAAGCAATTTATAAACATCATCTCATCTGATCCTTATAACAATCCTCCAAATCCAACACTCTGTCCAATATCTCTACAGAAAAGGATCTGTCAATAAACCAGCAATTCAACGGAGCATGCTCAGTGCTCTGAAGGAACTGCTAATGAGGATTTGTCCAAAAACAAGGTAACTTGTAC
The DNA here is from genome assembly GCF_902635505.1 of Sarcophilus harrisii. NCBI lineage: Eukaryota > Metazoa > Chordata > Mammalia > Dasyuromorphia > Dasyuridae > Sarcophilus > Sarcophilus harrisii. The sequence continues at coordinate 13,657,285 of NC_045428.1, read as the reverse complement.
AAAAGAGAAAGTATGGTTAACTCAATAGTTAACAGAAGCTGGGGATTATCTATGAAATATAGAAAACTACAGCACCTGCTTCAAATACAGTCCACTAAAAGTGGCACCTGAGGGCAGAGGAAATTGGTTCCAGAGTTTGGTACATTTGTCATGCCCCCAAACCTGGTGCAAATACCAATTGTTTTGCTGTGACATATAACATGGACAGCCTGCAATAAAGGCTCTACTTTGTACTTAAATAGAGTGAGATTCAGTGATTCCAGTGATGTGGTGTATTTTACCAATGTGAGCAAATGGAAGAATGAGGGGAAAGTTAGAAATCTCTGCACTCTAGTGAAATTTTAGTGATGATGATCTGAGAGCTTATCCATGAAGGTGCTCCTTGAGCTGCTGCAGGTGGATGGCAGCCTGGCTATGTCGTTTCTGGACAATTTTTGGGGATGTATGTATGTACACATGGAGAGGTGTGTGTCATACACCTGCATATTGTACATGCATATGCAATCCATTTATATAAGCACATATATGTGTGCATATATATGTGTGTGACTCTGGGTAAACTATTTCACCTGGCTTGCCTCAGTTTTCTCATTTATAAAATGAACTGGAGAAGAAAACGGCCAATTGCTCCAGTATCTTTGCCAAGAAAATCCCAAAACTAAAAACTAGTCAAAACTAAAATGGCTAAATAATAACAACAGATGTATATTCTCATATATACATATACATACATATGTGTGTGGGTATGCACACAATGTACTACACATGTATATGTGTACATGTGTATGTATAGGCATATGTACATGAACACATACATTTGCATTATGTGTGTTTTAAAGTCTTGGGTACTAATGCACCATAGCCACTGCTTATCTCTTTCTCTCACTACATGATTTTTTAGAATTTTCTTTTATCTATCTATCTATCTACTTACATACCTATCTATCTATCTTTATCCATCCATCTCATTTTTCTTTCTCACCATCCATCTATCCATTTTCTCTTTATTCATCCATCCATCCATTTTCTATAGTTGTTTATCTCCATCCATTTATCTATCTTTCCTCTCATCTATCTCTATCCATCTCTCTCTTTCCAACCATCCATCCATCCATCCATCCATCCATCTTCTATAGCTAATTATCTAGCTCTATTCATCCATCTATCTATCTCTTTCTCTTATCTATCTACCTATCTGTCTGTCTGTCTGTCTATCTATCTATCTCTGTCTCTCTAAGACTTCCATGATGTTTTTTAGTTAATTTGAAGATCACATGATCATTGACCTAGAGCTGCAGGAACCTTAGAGGGCAAACCCAAACTCTTCATTTTCCAGGTGCAGTTGAGGCTGAGAATTTAAAAGACCCATCAATTCTCCCATCTCCTGCCTTAGTAAATATCTGAGGCAGAATCCAGTTCAGGTCATACCCTCCAAAACAGGCATTCATTCTGGGCTGGACTGTTTCACTTCCCATCCCCACTTAGTGCTGGTGATCTTCTCTGCAATCTTTCTTTTGACATTTAGGTTAGCTGAGTTTGGATCCTTTTGAAATCATCATTCTTCCTGATTCATAGCCAAGTGCCATCAATGAAAAAAATATTATTAAAAAGAGAATTTTTTGAGTCCAGAGCAATTTAGGATTAATGGAATATCTGAACTATTCACTTCTCTTAAAGCATCCAATATCCTCACCGCCTTCCTTTGTGGGCCTGGGTCAGCACTTGGGGAACAGTCTTGCATTTGAACTCAGAAAATCCAAATTTCTTGAATTCTTTTCCTTTCAGTTACTACTTGTGTAATTATGGACTAGTCACCTGACTTCTCAGATCCTCCCTTACTTGCTCAGTGGTAAAATTGAATTAAATAGCCTGTGAGATCTTTTCAGCCACCAGTCTGATTTTATAAAATTATGTTCCATCTGCAGGGTTTGTCTAATATGCAAACAATAAATAGGTCCATACTTCTTGTTTATGCATTTTCAGTCAAGTCTAACTCTTTGTAACCCCCTTTGGAGCTTTCTTGGTAAAGACACTGAAGTGATTTGGAATTTTCTTCACTAATTCATTTTACAGATGAGGAAACTGAGCCAAACAGGATTAAGTGCTTTGTCAGGTTCATACAGCTAGTTGGTGTCTGAGACCAGATTTGAATTCATGAAGAGAAGTGACTCCAGACCCAGTGCTCTATCCATGGTACCACCTAGCTCTCTCTCTATCTCTCGGTCTTGGTCTCTGTCTCTGTCTCTATCTCTCACACACACATACATAGAGACATATCATGCATGTATGTGTATGTATACATATACATCTACACTAAATTAATTAATGGAATGGCTATTTAATTGCTCATCATAATCCATACAAAGCACAATCTTTATCCACTTGAAATTTTTGCTGCGTGAAATACTGGATCTATCTTTTGAAAGACTGGGAATCAATGCAGTCACTGCAATGCCATCTGTAAGGAATAAATTCACTATCATTGGGAGGAGGTGGTAGAAACACCACTTTGGGGATGTTATAATGATAATAACAATAACAATAGCAACAAGTAACATATAGTAATTTAGGGTTTGCAAATTTCTTTTGTCTTCATAACAACCCTGGAAGGTAGATGCTGTAATTATCCCTATTTTACAGATGAGAGAATTGAGGCAGACAGGGATTAAGTGACTCATTTTCACAGAGCTTGCAAGTGATTTACTTATTTGGTTCTTACACCAAGGTTTTCGTCAGATTATTTTCTTTTCCATTTCTTCTCTCTGTTTTTTGAAACTCTACCAGTATTTATCTTCCCCCTCCACCTCCCATAGTAGTTTTTGCTCTGATCTTGTATTCTAAGTCAATGTTGTTCTATGCTGTCATGTTTCTCTAATTGGTAAGGAGAATAAGTAACTGCTGGTCAAGGCAGTTTGAAGGCTGGTTTTGCTTCATTGTGGCCATTGTTTACATCAGTTAAAGTTTTCTAAGATAGGGTAATAATCAGTCAGTCATTTTTTAAAAACCTTTTTTCATTTTTTAAAGTAGAGAAATCTATTCCAATATATTAAATTTTAACTGAACATAGTGTGCCTTCACATTTCTTCTTTCTTCTCATTCGGAGATAATTTTTAGCTAATGATCTGACTACACATTGATGATTGTGAAATTGCTTTCATGATTATGATCATTTATTTTCTTTCTGTTAAAATATTTGACTATGTTTGATACTTGCCATATTTAACACTTTCTGACTTTCTTCTTAAAAAAAATATTTGGTGCATAAAGATAGTGGCTTCTGAGGAATTTATAAGCCTTTGACCTTTTCTTAAAAAAATAATTTATCTTCAGAAGAATTTATCTCCTCCTTTTCTTGTTCCACTCCACCACACAGACATGTTCTAGAAAAAACTTACCTCTCTCAAACAAAATCCTTATGATGAATGTTTTTATTGGCTATTCTCTCTCTCCTTCTCTCTGTCTCTATCTCTCTCTCTCAGTCTCTGTCTCTGTCTGTCTGTCTCTCTCTCTCTCTCACTTTTTTTCTGTGTGTCTGTATAATATATATGTATGATTATTTTAAGTCCATCATATCTCTGAAAGAAAAATGGTAGACTATTTCATTTTTCATTTGCTGGACTCCTGGTTTGACTTGATCAGAGTTTTAAAGTATTTAATTCCCCTGCCCCCATAAGGTTTTTGTCAATGTATAAATTGTTCTGATTTTACTACATTTTGCTTGTATCGGCTCTAGAGGACTTTCCAGTTTCAGAAGAAACTGCCCAACTTGTCATTTAGGGTATTATAATAATCTGTAACATTCATATATCATGAGCTGGCCATTGACTAATAGGAAGGCATCCTCTCAGTTTCCAGTTTAGAAATACTACCAGTATGTTCATATATCCAAGTTTTCTCCCTCCTTCTTTCATGTCTTTGAGGTATCAGCCTTCTAGTAAATGGTATCTTTGAGACAAAGGATATGCACAATTTAGCACATTTTTGGCTCATAATTTCAAATTGCTTTCTGAAATAGTTATATTAATACACAGTTCTAACAATGGAATATTAGGGTACTTATTATACTACAGTTCTTCCAGCAGTTCTCATTTTCTTTTTTTTTTCTTTTGTCATTGTTGCCAATCTGATGGGCATGATCCAGAATCTCAGAATTCTTTTTAATTTTATTAGTATTAAATGATATCAATGGTTTAGAGCATTTTAAAAATGTGGTTTTTGATAGCATGGATTTCATCCATTGAAGAGACTTTCATATCTTTTACCATATATATAATAATTTATTTTAGTCTTGTAAATTTGACTCTATCCCATATGTCTTGAATTATTGATTTTTATCACAGAAATTTGCTATGAAGGTTTTCCCACAATTGTTTCCTTTCTAATTATTTATTAGAACCAAAACAGTCAGAACCAAATCATTTTAATGATTATAGATTTTTGTATAGTTTGAAATTTGATACTGATATATAGTCTTCCCTTTTCACTTTTTTCCTACCATTACCCTAGGGATTTTTTGCCTTTTTTTGTTCTTCTGTATGGATTTTATTATTATTTCCTCCTCTATCAGATAGTGCTTTTTTTGTCCAGCTTGTACAGCATTGAATAAGTAAGTTGAGTAAGTAATTGCATTAGATTTGTTTGTATAAAATCCAATAGATTTCATACAATTAAAATTGTATATTTAAGATTCTGTGATCCTATCTATCATATATTTAATCATTACCTTCCCCTGCCTTAGATGGTCTGGTCTGTCCATGTCAATCCCATACTCAATAAATTCTTTTGGTTTTCTATCATCCCTAAAATTAAATATAAATTTTACTTTATGGCATTTAAAGATTTTTATAAGCTAATTCCCCACATTTACAATCTTTTCCCAAAACAAGGTCTAATCATGTCACCCCCATCCCACTCAGCAAACTCCAGTGACTCTCCAATGCTTCTAGGAGCAAATAAAAATGTTGTTTATGATTGAAAGCCCTTAATAACTTAGTCCTTTCTTTCCTAACCAATCTTATATCTTATTCCCTGATGCAATCACTCTTCAATCCAGTGTTACCAATCTTATGACTGTTTCATAAATAGGGCATTCCCTTTCTTATCTATCCTTATGCCTGGAATGTACTGTCTCCTTATATCTGCTTTCTGGATTCCCTGTCTTCCTTCAAGTATTAGCTATAATTCCACCTTTCACAGGAAATCTTTCCAAATCTCTTTTAATTTTAGTGTCTTCGTTTTGTTAATTCTTTTCTATTCCTCCTATATATAGTTTATATGCACTTTTGCTTGCTCTTTCACCTATTAGATTTTAAGCTTCTTGAGGAAATAACCTTTTTCTTTTATTTTCTTTACAGTCATATTTTTTTTCTTTTTCTTTATATCTATAATTAAGTACATTGTAGATGATTAATGAATGTTAATTGACCGATTTATAGGTCTTGAATTAATTTCTTCCTTGTTCTAATCTATTTCTAATGACACCTTTTTTGTTGTTGTCTATCGTTTCCATTTGGAATTTATCTCATTATACGGTGTAAGATAATGACTTAAACCTACATTTTTGCTGAGTTGCTTTCCTATTTTCTCAGTAGTTTTTATCAATCATGGAATGCTCTTCCCAGTATTATTATTGTGATCATTTGCTTCTATATGTTATTTTATTAGTCTGCTCCATTGAATGATTTCTTTCCTTTTTAAACAGTCAGAACCAAATCATTTTAAAGATTATAGATTTTTGTATAGTTTGAAATTTGATACTGATATAATGTCTTTCCTTTTCACTTTTTTCCCACCATTACCCTAGGGATTTTTTGCCTTTCTTTGCTCTTCTGTATGGATTTTATTATTATTATTTCCTCCTCTATCAGATAGTGCTTTTTTTGTCCAGCTTGTACAGCATTGAATAAGTAAGTTGAGTAAGTAAACAGGCTTGTTAATTAAGTGACTTTCTTCATTTAGTATTGTTAATTAGTTTATTTACTAGTATTGTCACTTTTCATTATATTGGAATAACCTATTTTTTCAGTTATTTAGACTTGTATTTTTACAGTCTCTTTTATAGTTGAATTAATATGGTTCCTTTTAATCTATTCCATCTCTAATTTTTATTCACCAAAATATTCCTATTCTTTATCTCATTATAACACAAAGATGACCCTGATTTTAGGGACTGCAGATTTTACTAAACTGGAAAAGCTTCAGGTGGCCCACAGTCTGTTGTTCAAGGACCAGAGAATCAATCAACCATTGGGTGATTAATCTTTTCATTGACTATGACAACTCATAAAACAGAAATATAAATTCTCTCCCTCCTTCCCTCTGCTTCACTCCCTCCCCCCCCTCTCCTTTTCTCTCTCTCTCTCCCTCTCTCTTTTCCTCTCTCTATCTCCCTCTGCCCCCCCATATCTCTCTCTCTCTCTCTCTCTCTCTCTCTTTCTCTCTCTCCTGTTATTCTTGGCCAGCATCCTAAGCACTCTACAACTGTAAATTACATCAGGGTCAGTTTCTGGACTTTTGACTCCAGATCTCAACTGGACTGCCCTTTTAAAGCTTTTTAACTATATTCCTCCATTATTCTTCTGTGTGATTATGCTATATACATAGAATATAAATTTAATTCTGCACTGTTAATATTCCAGGGGCAATCTTCCCTATCCCAGGACCAGCTTAGTATGTCTTAAAGCATAAAATTGTTAGATGTACTTTTGGTGCTTTGAGTACAGATGTATTTGGTCTGGATTTTGAAAGCCATAGAAGCTAGTTTAAAAGGTAATCAGCAGTGTGGCTGGTATTACCACTTTACTAAAGTTAAAAAAAAGAATTTTCAGAGCTTCCTCTCTGAGTTCAATCAACTGTAGTTGAAATAAAGGGTGTGTGTGTGTGTGTGTGTGTGTGTGTGTGTGTGTGTCTAGAATAACTGAAACATAGCAATTCTGGCTCACTCTATTTCCTATCAGGCAAGTGAGCTCAGGGAATAAACTCTCCCAAATGTATATATCAAGCAACTGCAACCAGCAAGTTTATAGATTTTGGCTACTGCCAGTTCCTTTCTGTATAGGCCACAGCAAAGATGCACAGGGTCAAAAAAGAAGCATTTAAGCACTAGAGACATTCTAAGCCTGACTCTTCCAAAAGATTGCTTAATGAATGAAAAAAAATTGGGGTCTCCTTGTGGTATTAAGACAGTCTCTGCAAATATCCTGACATTTAGCTTGGTATTCAACTGAGATGTTGAATATTTGTCATCTCCCCAAAATGACTTGAATCATATTACAATTCTTTGGTATGTGTGGTTGGCTTAGCTGCAGGTGTTTGCTGCTGGTAGCTCAGAAAACACAAACATATGGTTATGAAATTTAAATACATATATATATATATATGACTTTTACTTTTTCATATTAATTTGAATAAATTTAAGAAATCATCCTTTTGAAAATCCATCAATATGCTCACTTTATAGCTGTGTCTATAAAGAATCTGGATGAAAAACACGAAATCCAGTCGGTCTGTTTAGTTTTGTCTACACAATGCCAAACACCTGGGTTTTTGGAAACATCTGGGTGTTTGGTTTTCCAAAACATCTGCAGTTTGGACCGCATTTTTATTTTTGCATTTCACCCAGATATTTGAACATCAGAGTAACCCAGATCAAATCTTTCTCCATGGGTTATTTTTACTCTCTTTGATATAACACACACTAACAAAAACAAGAATATAATAATTACTACATTGGGAAAGATTTTTCTTCCTTCTAGCACAGAATTCTATTTTGATAGAAACACCAAGGAGTATGATTTCCAACTTTGATGTTGACCTCAAAGATTATATATATTTTTAATTATGCTTCTGGTATTTGTGAATTTATCTAAATCTACTTAAGCTCATCAACTCAGATATCTTCATGGATTAACAAGTTATATGTTTGTTATCACGTTTAGGAAGTGTCACTTTTTATTGGGTCTAAATATATCTCTTCCAAGTTTACCAGAGCCTTCCTGTAATAATAATTCTAAATCATGTTTATATAGTACTTTGTGGTAACAGTGACCCTTCCTCACACACCTGTTGTAATATCAAGATCATTTCTCCCATTTTCCAGATGAGAACCTGTAGTGTTCTCTTCTTTTCTCAAATATAATGGTTCTCTGGGAGCAGAGGGGGGCTTCTGGAAGCAGCCTTAGTTTCAGTTGAGTGTAATAATTACCCCAAATGCAGCCAGGTGTTAAAATACCACTTTATTGTCTCTTCCAAAATAGCCCATTAGCTTTCGTTGGTTCCGAGAGTTCTTGTTGCTAGTCCTTTGCCTCTGCCTCTGCCAGCTTCAGCCTCTCCTCTTCCAAATCCCCAGTTCTGCCCGACTGCAGTCTCTAGCTTCTTAATATCCTCAACTGACTCCTCCACTAACTCCTGGCTCAATATCTCCAAATGACTCCTCACTGAGACTGAGAGCTTCTTATATATGATCTCTTAAATGTGTGAACTCAAAGACTCCTCCAAGAGTGGGATTATGGGAGGTGTAAACTTGTGAATCTCCCTACTTGTGAACTCTATTGTATGAGCTAATGTGTAAACTCTCTTAAAAATGTGAGCGCTAATGTGTGAACCAGTTACATAAGCATTGTTTCTATCACTTCCATTGAGTTAACACTTTGTAAGGATTCTAACAAGAACTTGTATCTCAGAGATCCTCTCCACTCTATTACTCGAGTCCCACAACTAGAATTCTCAGAAGAAGAGTTCCACCTAGTATTCTGGCTCTATCTCCTGTGGTCTTTCTTTTTCTATTATAAGAGATTCTTAATTTGGAGTGTGTGAAATTGTTAAAAGTATTCTGATAATTTTATTTCACAATAATTAGAATCCTGCATAGTTTATTTATGATTTTAAATACATAATCCTGAGAAGGGATCCGTTGCTTCATTAGACTTCCCCTTTGAATTCATCTCCAGTCTATCCTGTCTATATTTGATTTGTACATATCTGTGTACATGTAGTCTTCCCCATTAGAATGTGAGGTTTTTGAGAACAAGGTCTGTTTTTGCCTTTTTATTTGTCCCCAGTGCTTGGGACAGTGCTTGACGCACAGTAGATGTTTAATAAATGTTGATGTTTTCATACTGTCAGAAAAGGTCCATGACCCAATAAGGGTTAAATCTCTTGTGTCCTACATCAACCGCTGTAGATTATCAAGAATTTATGGGCAAGTCTAGGTTCATCCCAACCAGAGCCTTCATGTTCCCAATCCAAGAGATGAATGATAATAATAATCATGACACTTTGATCCTTTGATGAACCTGAAATCTTTGTTTTCAGTACTTACTGCTATAATGCAGTTCACCACCCATCCAAGGTACATCAGCTTGATAGGACCAGCATTTTCTGTTGCAGCTCATTTTTTTCCCCCATTTACAACATGTAGAAGCTTTATCTAAAAGAGGGAGAATTGGAATCTGATTGACCCTAGTTTCCCTGACTCAGTTTCCTGTTCATCTAAGAAGGGGCATAAAAAAACCCTACTTACTTTTTAAGAGCTTAGATGACCAGAGGCAGACTCTTAGACTTGGTGGGTATCTAATAGCACTTGAGCCACCCTATCATGATGACTTGCTGTGTCCAAGAAAGCCAGATGGTGTTGTATTCTTGTTTCGTGTCCTCCCTGCGATAGGGTAAAGAAAATCTCCTCTTGTGCAATGACTTATGACTTACTCAGACACATGATAAGTCTTGTTAAAGAATGGCATAGTTTTTCCTACTTTCAAAACCCTTTCTGCTAATGCCTGGTGTTCCTCAAGTCTTTCTGCCCAGAGCAGCCTGACCATTATGACACCCAAATCCCCCTTTCCAGTTGTAGTCTAGAGTGTAGCTTTGTGTAATTGATGATGTAGATACTTTTCTCTATTTTAAAATTTTATCCTTTCCCATCCCCAAAGCTCTTTCTGTCTCTTTATGTCTCTCCATCTTTCTCTCTCTCTCTCTCCCACTTCTCTGTCTCTATCTCTTTCTTTTGTCTATTTGTCTCTGTCCTCTCTTTCTCTTATCCCTCCTTCCTTTCTTCTCTTCCTCTCCTTTCCCTCCCTTCCCCTCCTTTCCCTCCCTCCCCCCCCACCTGTAGAGCCCTGCCAAATGTTCCCACAGCTTGTGCATGTATGGTTGCCATCTCCCACTATGAATCAGGTGTCACCCTGAGCACTGGCACACTTGAAAATGGATCTAAGCCTAGAGCAAATCCCTGTTCCTCTCCTCTTCTCCTATAACCATACACTGGTTCACATAATCCACCTTTTCCCTTCTTATCATTATTACATCCCCTGGGATGGGATGGGAAAATCTTGTGGGATTTTCCCAAAATCATTGTTTGTTTGTCAAAAGCAACAAAATTGAATGCTATAAAAGTAAAAATAAAAGAAATAAAAATAATAATGCACAAATCTGTTGTGAATTAGAGGAATATCAATCCTATATTGAAAGCAGAAAGGGATCTCAGAAGTGTCTAATCCAATTGCCTTATTTTACAGATAAATGATTGAATTTCAATGACTTGCCCAGAGTCACATGGGTAGTAGTAAGTGGCAATCAGACTTTAAACATGGGTCCTTTGACTCTGAATTCAGTTTTTTTTCTATTGGACTTTTAAAAATTCTGTATTCTCTGGCTTGGTCTTCCCCACATGGTGATGTGCTCATCTCAAAGAACACCCACAGACAAGTTGGCCATAATTTTCTTTACAGAAGATACGCTGCTCCTTGTCCCCTCCTTTCTTTTTCTTGTGTTTATTGATACTATGTGTGGTTATTTCTTCCCCACCAATTTCTCTATTATGGAAATGACATGCAGAGATTTGTAGTTTTGAGGGTTCCCCTCTGTGTAGCCGATCTTACTAATAGAGGCTAAAATGACTATTTGCTAGTCTTGGCATTGTGACTGTTGGTGTATATAGCTGGCCAAGAATCACATAATTTCTTCCTCAGGTTTCTTAAAATTGTTGGGTGAATTCCAACCTGTTCCAGTTAGTGGGTTTAAAATATTTTGTATTTGCACTAATTCTAAATATAATTAGGGAAATAGGAGTCCCCTTAATGTCTTATAAAGTAAAAAAGATAGAAACTCCAGTCAATTATTATTATGTCTAAGCACACATTTTTTTTTTATTTTGAAGAAGCAAGTTAACAAGCATTTATTAAGCACCTACTATATTTTAGGTACTAAACATTTTTTTTACAAATATTATCTCATTGGATGCCTACAAAGTCAGAAGCAAAACACTGGTGAGGAGGGAAAGGAAGAAAGAAAAGACAAACATATGACTTGGGGAAAATAATGTATTGAGAAATGCAGAGTTTATAAATATATTTTGCTGAGGCAAATGCGGTTAAGTGACTTGCCCAGCGTCACACAACTAGGAAGTATTAAGTGTCTGAGGCCATATTTGAACTCAGCTCTTCTTGACTTCAGGGCCAGTGCTCTATCCACTGTGCCACTGTGCCATCTAGCTATCCCCAGAGTTAATAATTTTAACTGGAAATGTGAATGGGATGAATTCTCCCATAAAACAGAAGTGGAAGCAGACTAGATTCAAAACTAGAATCCTACAATATGTTGTTTACAAGAAACATATTAAAGCAGAGTGATACATACAGAATAAAGGTAAAAAGCTGGAGCAGAAATTGTTATGCTTCAGCCGAAGTGAAAAAAGCAGGAGTAGCAATCCTGATCTCAGTTAAAGAGAAAGCAAAAATAGATCTAATTAAAAGAGATAAAGAAGGAAACTACATCTTCCTAAAGGATACCATAGATAATGATGTAATCTTAATACTAAACATTTATGTACCAAGTGGTAAAGCATCCAAATTCCCAGAAGAGAAGTTAAGAGAACTGCAAGAAGAAATCAACAGCAAAATTATAGTAGAGGATGATCTCAACCTCACTCTCAGAACTAGATAAGTCAAATTACAAAATAAACAATAAAGTATTAAGAAGGTAAATAGAATTTTTGAAATGTTAGGCAGGATAGACCTTTGGAGAAAACTTAATGGGGACAGAAAGAAATATACTTTTTTTCTCAGAAGTACATGGAATCTACACAAAACTGACCATGTATTAGGACATAAAAACCTCAGAATTAAATGCAAAAAAGAATAAATAGTAAATGCATCTTTTTCAGATCATGATGCAATGAAAATTACATGTAATAAATGGCTAGGGGAAAATAGACCAAAAATTAATTAGAAACTAAATAATTTTATCCTAAAGAATAAGTGTTATCCTAAAGAATAAGTATAGTCGCAAACATAGATACAATTGATAATTTCATCCATGACAGCAATGAGACAACATACCAAAATTTATGAGATACAACCAAAGAAGTTCATAGGAGAAGTTTTATTTCACTAGATGCTTACCTGAATTAAACAGATAAAGAGAATATCAATGAATTGGGCATGCAAATAAAAAAAAGCTAGGAAAAAACAAATTTAAATCCCCCATTAAATATTACATTTGAAATTCTGAAAATAAAAGAGGAGATTAATAAAATTGAAAATAAGAAAAAAAATTGAATCAATAAACAAAACTGAGTCGAGTGTATGAAAAAAACCAACCAAGTAGATAAACCTTTAGTTAATTTGATTAGAAAAAGAAAGGGAGAAAATCAAATTGTTAGTATCAAAAATGAAAAGGGTGAACTTTCTATCATTGAAGAGGAAATTGAGCAATAATTTGGAACTTTTTAACCCAACTTTATGCCAATAAATCTGATAATCTAAGTGGAATGGATTAAAACTTACAAAAATATAAATTGCCTAGATTAACAGAGGATTAAGTAAATTATTTGAATAGTTCCATTTTAGAAAAAAAAAACATTGAACAAACTTAATCAACTCCATAAGAAAAAATTCTCCAGGGCCAGATGGATTTACATGTGAATTCTTTCAAACATTTAAAGAACAATTAATTCTAAAACTATGAAAACTATGTGGAAAAATAGGGAAAGAAGCTGTCCTACCAAATTCCTTTTATGACACAGATAAGGTGCCGATACCTAAACCAGGTAAGGTCAAAGCAGAGAAAGAAAATTATAGATCAATTTCCTTAATGAATATTGATGCAAAAATCTTAAGTAAAATAGTAGCAAAGAGACTACAGCAAGTTATCCTCAGGATAATACACCACGATTAAGTAGGATTTACACTAGCAATGAATGGTTGGTTTAATATTAGAAAAACTACTAGCACTATTACTATTCAATATAGTCTTAGAAATGTCAGCTTTGGCAATGAGAAGAAAAAGAGACTAAAGGAATTAGAGTAGGTAATGAGGAAACCAAATTATCACTCTTTGCATTTGATATGATGGTATACTTAGAGAACACTACACAATCAACTAAAAAAAACTACTAGAAACAATCAACAGTTTTAGCAAAGTTTCAGGACACAAAATAAAGTCACATAAATCATTAGCATTTTCATGTGTTAGTTCATATAACTAACAAAGTTAGCAGCAAGAGATACAAGGAGAAATTCCATTTAAAATATCTGTAGATAATATAAAATATTTAGGAGTCTGCCTGTCAAGGCAAAATTAGAAACTACATGAAGATAATTACAAATACTTTCTACACCAATAAAGTCAGATCTAATCAATTGGAATAAAGTATAAATAGGAAAATACTACCTAAATTAATCAATTTACTCAGTGCCATACCAATCATACTCCAAGAAATTATTTTACAGATCAGAAAAATAATAAAGTTCATCTGAAAGAATAAAAGGTCAAGAATTTAAAGGGAATTAATGAAAAAATGCAAATGAAGGCAGTCTATTTGTATCAGATCAAAAACTATATTATAAAGCAGCAATTATCAAAACCTTTTGGTGGTGGCTAAGAAATAGAGTAGTCAATCAGGGGAATAGGTTAGCTTCACAAGACACAATAATTAATAACTATAATGATCTAGTATTTCATAAATCCAAAGACCCAGCTTTTGAGAGAAGAGCTTACTATTTGACAAAAATTGATGGGAAAATTGGACATTTATATGAAAGAAACTAGGCATTGGTCCATGCCTAACATTCTATACCAAAATAAGATCAAAATGTCTCATGATTTAGACATAAAGAGTGATACTATAAACAATCAGAAGAACAAAGGATAGCATACTTCTCAGATCTGTGGAGAAGGAAGGAATTTTTGGCCAAAGAAGAACTAGATTACATTGTGGAATACAAAATGGATAATTTTGATTATATTAAATTAAAAAGGTTTTGTATAAACAAAATCAATACAGACAAGATTAGAAGGGAAGCAATAAACTGGGAAATTTTTTTTTTTACATTCAAGGTTTCTGATAAAGGCCTCATTTCTAAAATATATAGAGGATTGACTCAAATTTATAAGAATTCAAGCCATTCTCCAATTGACAAATGGTCAAAGAATATGAACAGACAATTTTCAGATGAAGAAACTGAAACCAATTATAGTTTATCGTCAGGGGAATTAGTTTCCAATTCCATCTATGACCTCTATTAATTTTGTGACTTTGAGTAATTTACTTACTTCTCTCCCTGGAATTTAGTTTTCTTTTGAGAGAGTGAACCTTATGACCTCTAAGGTCCCTTCTAGCTTTCAATCTATGATCATCAGATGGATCATTCTTTTTTTTTTTTTTTTAATTTTAATAGTGTTTTATTTTTTCAAATATATACAAAAATAGTTTTTAACATTCAAATTTGCAAATTTTCTGTTCAAATTTTTCTCCCTCTTTTCCCTCTTCCTTCATCCCCAAGATAGCAAGCAATCTGATGTAAGTTAGACATGTGCAATACTTCTAAACGTATTTCCATATTCATCATGTTGTGCAAGAAAAAAAAATACAGTTCAAAAAGGAAAAAAAAAGTAAGAAAAAAAAACACAAGCAAACAAACAACAACAACAATAATAACAAAAGGTGAAAATATAATGTTTTGATTCACATCCAGTCTCCATAGTTCTCTCTCTGGATGCAGATGACACTTTCTATCACAAGTTTATTGAAATTGCAATTGACTAATTCTTTATTTGGTTTCCTGTGAGTGGATAGAGCATGAGTAGAGTTGGATGTCTTTAGCTCAAATCTTGTTTCTGCCGCTTAAGATCAAGACTTAGAGCTAGAAAAAGATTTTATCTTTATTTATATCTTATCTTCATTTATTTATTTTCTGAGGCAATTGGGGTTAAATGACTTGCCCAGGATCCCACAGCTAGGAAGTATTAAGTGTCTGAGGCCATATTTGAACTCAAATCCTCCCGACTTCAGGGCTCATACTTGCTGCACCACTGCACCAACTAACTGCCCCAAGTTAGAGAACATCTTTTATGAATCAGGAAACTGAGGCTGTAAGAAGGAAAATTATTACCCAAAAGTTCCAGCGTTGTAGTTATCAGAAATGGGGATTTTAACCTTCTTCCTAATACAGTTTCCTCTTCATTGTATGAGTCTTCCTTGTGCTGGTTGTGTGGCATGAGCAAGTCATTTAATTTTCTTAGACTCATTTTCCTCTGTTGTAAAATGGGGATAATGATAAGTCCATTCATTATTACAAGGAAGTGCCATGAGGGAATGTTTTGATAAACCTTCAAGTAGTAGTTAAAGGGGAATTCATTTAGTCATTTAGTAAGTCCATAAGCATTTATTAAATGCCTATGTTATGCCATCATTATTACTCTTTCATATTTAAGGAAATTCATTGTTAGCTTTCATGTCCTTTGCTAGGAGCTCTTCACATTTCTTTTGGGTTATTTATGGTTTTCTTTTTCTTTGAGCATATAGTTTTTTTAAATTAACAATATCTCAAGAATTTATTTTTTGATAACTTTTTGAAACAATCCAAAGATGTTGGGATTTAGATCAAATGCAATAATCAATCTAAATTCCTGAGGATTAATGACAAAATGTTTTCTATGTAGGTATAGAATGGGATACAGGATGTCCAAATTCACTTCCTGTGCTGTCTGATTTTTATCTGTTTTCTTTCTTTACTGTCGAATTCTCTTTGTCAAGGCCAGGGGGGGATATTATAAAGTATTGTAAAAATACTGGGGAATATTTGTAAAAAAAATACCCAAAAGGCAAAGTTAAACATTACAAGTGAATACAGTATTTTAAAATATTTTCTATTATAGATGTTATTTATTATATTGTTGTTCAGTCATATCTGACTCCTTGTGATCTCATGAACCATAGCATAGGAAGCTGTCTATGGGATTTTCTTGGTGAAGTTATTTGTAATTTCCTTCTTCAGTAGATTAAGACAAACAGAAGTTTGCCTTGGATCACATAGATAGAAAATTTATGAAGCTGAATTTGAACTTAGGTTTCTTGACTCCCAGTTCTCTGTTCACAGGAGCACCTATCTACTTAGTATTTAGCAAAAGCAAAAAATACAAGGGAGGATATCTGGTATGAGGTGGTACAGGGGATAGAGAGCTAGACTTGGACTTAGGAAGCCCACAGTTCGAATCCAGCCTCACACACTTACTAGCTTTGACCCTGGGTAAAGCACTCAACCCATCAGTCTCAGTTTCTTCAAATGTAAAATGAATAATGAGAGTGCCTACCTTACAAGGAAACCATGAGGAGCAAGAGAAATGATATTAATTAAGTGCCTGACAAATAGTAGGTGCTTGTTTCTTTTCTTCCGGTCTTAATTATTCTTTCAATATGAACTCTGTTTAGTTTTGTTTTGTGAACCTGAGGGACATTTACAATTATAGCAAGAATTGATAATATACAAAATTAAACCATTAAAGATATTATTAGTCCATTGACTTATGACTTTTGTTGAATTGGTTTGAAAGTCAATTCATACAGGATTCCAAAGTAAGTGAGCAAAGAACAGGGATGAAAGGAATGAGACAAGCTAGCAACTTCAGCCATATCCATAAGGACAATTAGAACACCTGTTTCCAGGTGAGAATCCGAGGGATATTTTGACTGCTCTTCTTACAGTAACTAGAAATTTAACTGTTATCCAAGCTGATTGCCTATAAAAAATAGGTAGGGCTTTAATTTAAGCAATTTGATATAACATGGAAGATTTAGTGATTGGTTAATTGGACTTCTGGGCAGAATAAATTACAGAAGAGATAGTGCTTGAAAATCATTAATTATGTGAGAAGAGCAGCTAGCTGGCAGAGTGGACAGAACACTAGGCTTGGAATTAAGAAGATTCAACTTTATGAATTCAAATCCTGCCTCAAACTCTTACTATCTGTGTAATCCTGTGCAAGTCTCTTAATCTTGTTTGCTTCAGTTCCTTATCTGTAAAATGATCTGGAGAAGGAAATGGCAACCATTTCAATGTCTTTGCCAAGAAAACCCCAAGTGGGGTCATGAAAGTCACACAGGATTGAAATGACTCAACAATATGTTCAGCATATGAAGAAAAATTCTATAGAAAAGGGTGAGCAGAATTTTTACAGAAGGCAATAGGAATTTAGGATAGATTTTAGAAAAAAAAATTTCTAACTTGATTGGAGAATTGCCTGGAGGTATATAGTAGCCCAGGGTCACACAGTTAGCAAGTGTCTATAACCAACCATCAAAGGTTAGAGTTGGAATGAGACTCAGAAAGAGCTAACAAAGTAAAAATACTTCTTTATATTTTGCTTAAGACATTAACATCCTCTTGTCACGGTTTCCTGCTTATTCTGCGTTTTCATCAACTAGACTGAGGAGAACTTGATTTTTTTGGTTAGATAATTTTGATCAGTTCCTTACGAGAGAAAAAGGGGGAGGAGCAGGCACTTAAAATAGTGGTACTTAATCCATGGATGATTTCTTGGAGTCCATGTACTTGGAAAAGGAATAATCCTACTTTGATTTTTCTATCTTTATTTTAACTATTAGTTTCCTTCATTTTATTTTATTTTAATTGTATGTATTTAAAAATCATTATGAGAGGTGGTCTATGACACATCTAAAAATGGAGAACCTCTGGCTTTAAATGTGTCTTCAAAGGGAATCCTAGAATCTGTTTCTCTGGATATTTCATGGATGTGATAGCTAGATACTAATTAGTATAGAATGACTTAGGACATAAGTCTGCAAAGAAGCAAAGTAGAATGTAGAATTTTTTTTCTCTTTTTTTCTTTCTTTCTTTTTTTTTTTTTTTAAAGCTTCTCCCTTATTCGTGGTAAATATTGTACCTGTTATGGTTCAGGAATGTTGGGAATTTCAAGCTGTTAGTTTAGTCAGAGTTGAACTAAAATGGGCTCTCTGGGAATTGTGTTACTGTCTCCCCTTATTTAAGTGGTCCTTAGCTGAGACTCTTGATATCACGCGATTGGGATATCAGCATCCTCCTGGAAAAAATGTCTTCGGCTCTCCCACTAACGATTGTGTTTTCATATTCTTTCTTTTTTTTTTTTTTTTAAAGCTTCTCCTTATTCGTGGTAAATATTGTACCTGTTATGGTTCAGGAATGTTGGGAATTTCAAGCTGTTAGTTTAGTCAGAGTTGAACTAAAATGGGCTCTCTGGGAATTGTGTTACTGTCTCCCCTTATTTAAGTGGTCCTTAGCTGAGACTCTTGATATCACGCGATTGGGATATCAGCATCCTCCTGGAAAAAATGTCTTCGGCTCTCCCATAACGATTGTGTTTTGTGGTTTCAAAGTGTCCTAGCTTTAACTCCCAGCTGTGATGGCTTCTTCACAAAATATGGAGGAATGTAAGCACTGGGGAGAAAGAATTGAACCTACTACTAACAAGTTTCATAGAAACTTGCACAACTTCAGTAAGGGGAGCTGCTGCTTACATGTTCTTTAGAAATGAACAAACCGATTATGTCCATACAAAAACAAAAATCTGGCTTTCTTTTTTTTCCCATGATCTGCCCTGTCCTGAAGGAAACTGGACCAGCACTTGGGTGGAATTTTTTAAAATGGTCTGTCTTGCCTTCTTAGGGGTTAGAAGATATATCCCAACCTTAACCATGGGTAGATATGGGAGAAAGGTGATTGCAACCTCGTCCAAATAAAAGTGAGATTTTGAAGTCATGCCTATTTTATGACAAATTTAATCCATTAAGTTTTGAGTCACTTAATTTCTTACACACCAGACATGTTGTTTTGTAAGAGCTGTTCCCTATCAAAGAAATCTTTGAGTCTTTTGTCTTAAAATGAGGAAGTCACATTTTTGCCAAGAGTAAATGAGCTTGAGAGCCAAGAGGCCCTGAGCTTAAGTTGAAATTGAAAACCCATGTTTAAGAATACTTCAACCTTGGCAAAACCTGTTGTTTTGGAAAATAATAATCTGTTTTTGAGTAATGGACTTCTTGACACTGAACAGGAGAGTTTAAGAGACATGGAATAATTATTATAGATGGACATAGGGATGACACTCAATCTGTTAGGAATCACCATAGAGTTTTTGAAAAGTTCAGAATGATTTTTTAAAAATATAATATCTTGCCACCTGGATATGAAATTGATAAATGGTCTAAAGAATTTATGATTTCTTGCATCCCCTTTTCTATCAGTCTGGCATCATCCCTTCAGAAGCCACAAAAGACTGAGGACCATTTTGTTTCATAAAATGTCATGACCTGAGAATCTATTATCAAATGGTCAGCCTACTAGTGATAAATTGTCTGTACTTGAGTATGCTGATTCTTGAAAATCAGAGTCTCTCCATGGTCTTTTTAACAGGTGAAGCATTTTTAAGGTAATAGAAATCACCACCAGAGCTGTGCTTTCTAGCATAATCTTTGTTTTTTTTTTTTTTTTTTTTCAGTTTTTTTAAATTTAATAGCCTTTTATTTACAGGACATATGCATGGGTAACTTTACAGCATTAACAATTGCCAAACCTCTTGTTCCAATTTTTCACCTCTTACCCGCCCAGGTGGGTAAATATAGGGATTGGGAATTCAATGCAATGGTTTTTAGTCATCTCCCAGAGTTCTTTTTCTGGGCATAGCTGGTTCAGGTCATTACTGCTCCATTGGAAATGATTTGGTTGATTTCGTTACTGAGGATGGCCTGGTTCATCAGAACTGGTCATCATATAGTATTGTTGTTGAAGTATATAATGATCTCCTGGTCCCGCTCATTTCACTCAGCATCAGTTCGTGCAAGTCTCTCCAGTCTAGCATAATCTTTGAGAAGCTAGGATTATTTCCATACTATAACTAGTCATCAAAATTGGATTTAGTTCCCCTTCACACTGGATGAATTTCCTGAAGTATACATATGGGAGGACATTGACAAACATCTCAAGGGATAATCAGGTATATATGAACTGTGTGATTTGTATCTTTAGAAAGAACATTGTCATAAGCAAACTTACAGATTTATTGGGATAACAGAGTATTCATATGAAGTAGTTGAATTTTCCTTGCTTTAGACTTAATTTTTTTACAGGTATGAAAACTATTATCACTTTCATCTATTTAATTTTTCCCATCATTGTAATATATAAATTATGGTCAGTTCTGCTTACTTTGTACTTTTTTTTCATCATTGAAAGAAAACTTTATTTAAGTTCTCTTTTATAATCAAGATATTTTTCCCCTTAAAATAGTTTTTTTTCCAAATTATATGTAAAGACAATTTTCACTTGAAATGGAAATTTATTGCTATATATTTTGAATCCTATATTATGTTCTGTGCATATAGCCCGATTTCTTTCTTTCTTTTCTTTTCTTTTTTTTTTTTTTTTTGGTTTCCCTATTTTGTATTTAAATTTAAAATAAATTAAAAAAATAACTATCAAGATAGTTTTAAATACTTATTTTAAAAATAAAATCTTGAGTTTTTTTTTTAACCTCCCTACTTCCCAGTTTCCCTCTTGAAGACAGCAAGCAATAGGTTATACATGTGAGATCATGTAAACACATTTCCACATTATTTGTGATATGAAAGAAGAATCAGAAAAATGGTCAAAACTACAAAAACAAAAAACAAAAAAAAATGAAAATAGTATGCTCTGATCTACATTTATATTGTATAGTTTTTCCTCTGGATGTGGATAGTATTTTTCATCATGAGTCTTTTTGAATTATTTTAGATCATTGTATTGCTGAGAAGAGCATGTTGTTATTGTATACAGTGTTCTTCTTATTCTATTTACTTCACTCAGCATCAGTTCATGTAAACCATCCTAGGTTTTTCTGATATCTTCCTGCTCATTGCTTCTTATAGAACAAAAGTATTTCGTTGCATTCACATACTGGAGCTTATTCAGCTATTTCCCATTTGATGGGCATTCCCTCAATTTTCAGTTCTTTGTCATCGCATAAGCAATTGCTATAGTTTTGTATATGTAGGTTCTTTCTCCTTTTAATGAATCTGTAGGATAATAGTGGTATTGCTGGATCAAATGGTATGCTCAATTTGATTACCCTTTAGGAATAGTTTCAAATTGCTCTCCAGAATGGTTGAATCAGTTCATAATTTCACCCACAATGCATTAGTGTTCCAGTTTTCAAACATCTCCTTAAACATTTTTCATTTCCCTTTTCTGTCATATTAGCCAATCTGAGAGTTGTGAGGAGGTACACTGTTGTAATTTACATTTCTCTAATCAATAGCTATTTCGATCATTTTTATATGACTACAGATAGCTTTAATTTCTCCATTTGAAAGCTGCCTGTTCATATCCTTGGACCATTTATCAATTCTGGAATTGACTCAATTCTTTACATATTTTAGAAAGGAGGCCTTTATCAGAAAAATTTGCTGTAAAAATTGTTTCCCATCTTTCTGCTTTCCTCCTAATCTTGATTGCATTGGTTTTGTTTGTGCAAAACCTTTTTAAATTTAATGTAATCAGAATTATACAGCCAGACCATTTTCCTTTGCATTTTCTTTTTGTCAATTCTCTTGATATTCTTGACCTTTTGTACTTTCAGATAATTTTGTTACAATTTTTTCTAGCTCTATAAAATATGTTTTGGTGGTTTGATTGGTATAGCACTGAATAAGTAAACTGATTTAAGCAGAATTGTTATTTTGTTATATTGTCTTGGTCTACCCATGAGCAATTAATATATTTCCAGTTGTCTATATCTGACTTTATTTTCATGAAAGATGTTAAATATTGTGTTCATTTAGTTCCTGCGTTGGTCTTGGCAGGTAGACTCCTAAGTATTTTATATTGTTTACAGTTATTTTAAATATGAATTTCTCTTTTTATCTCTTGATGCTGAGCTTTGTTGGTAATGAATAGAAACTCTAATGATTTATATGGGTTTATTTATATCCAGTGACTTGCTAAAATTGTTAATTACTTCTAGTAGTTTGACTCTCTTAGTAAACCATATCATCAGCAAAGAGTGATAGCTTTGTCTCCTTATTGCCTATTCTAATTCCTTCAACATTTCTATTATAATAAGAGTGGTGATATGGGTATCCTTGTTACACCCCAGATCTTATTGAGAACATTCCTATCTTATTCCCACTACAGATAATGGTTGTTGATAGTTTTTGATAGATACTATTTATCATTTTCAGAACAATTTCATTTATTCCCAAATTCTCCAATATTTTTTAATAGGAATAGGTACTGTATATTCTCAAAAGCTTTTCTTTCTGCATCTATTAAGATAATAATATAATTTCTGTCAGATTTATTGTTGATATGGTCAATTGTTCCTATATTCTTTATATAAGTCCCTCCTGGTCATAGTATATTATCATGAAGCTAAATTGCTGTAATCTCTTTGCTAACATTTTATTTGAACTTTTTGAATCAATATTCATTAAGGAAATTTTCTCTCTCTGTTTTGGCTCTTTCTGATTTAGGTATTAACACTATGTTTTTTTTAAATTTTTAATAGCTTTTTATTTACAAGTTATATGCATGGGTAATTTCACAGCATCGACAATTGCCAAACCTTTCGTTCCAATTTTTCCCCTCCTTCTCCCCACCCCCTCTCCTAGATGGCAGGATGAACAATACATGTTAAATATGTTAAAGCATAAATTAAATACAAAATAAGTATATATGTCCAAACCATTGTTTTGGCATACAAAAAAGAATCGGACTCTGAAATATTGTACAATTAGCCTGTGAAGGAAATCAAAAAATGCAGGCAGGCAAAAATATAGAGATTGGGAATTCTATGTAATAGTTCTTAGTCATCTCCCAGAGTTCTTTCACTGGGTGTAGCTGGTTCAGTACATTACTGCTCTATTGGAACTGATTTTGTTCATCTCATTGCTGAAGATGGCCAAGTCCATCAGAATTGATCATCATATAGTATCGTTGTTGAAGTATATAATGATCTCCTGGAGCTGCTCATTTCATTCAGCATCAGTTCATGTAAGTCTCTCCAGGCCTTTCTGAAATCATCCTGTTGGTTCATTTCTTACAGAACAATAATATTCCATAATATTCATATACCACAATTTATTCAGCCATTCTTCAATTGATGGGCATCTACTCAGTTTCCAGTTTCTGGCCACTACAAAGAGGGCTGCCACAAACATTCTTGCACATATAGGTCCCTTTCCCTTCTTTAAGGATCTCTTTGGTATGTAAGCCCATTAGTAACACTGCTGGATCAAAGGTTAACACTATGTTTATGTCATAAAAAGTATTTGGTAGGACTTCTTCTTTGCCTATTTTTTCCCAAAGAATTTATATAATATTGGGATTAATTGTTCTTTAAATGTTTGGCAGAATTCACTTGCAGATCCATCTGATTCTGGAGTTTTTTTTTTCTTAGGGAGTTCATCAATCATTTGTTCAATTTCTTATTCTAAAATAAGGGTATTTTAATATTTTCCTCTGCTGTTAATCAGGGCAATTTATATTTTGTAAATATTTAGTCATTTCCCTCAGGCTGTCAGATTTACTGGCATCCAGAAGAACAAATGAGGATATTTAAATACTTTTCTCTTCTGTTAATGAGGGCAATTTATATTTTGTAAATATTTATTCATTTCCCTCAGGTTGTCAGGCTGTCATTATTGCTTTGATTTCTTCTTCATTGGTGTTGAATTCACCTTTTTATTCTTGATATTGACAATTTGGTTTTCTTTTTAAATCAGATTAACCTTTGTATATACTTTTCTCTCCCCTTTCACCCTTTTCTCATCATTAATACTTTTGCTTCTGACCAATGCCTCCTTCAATCTACCCTCTTTTCTGTCAACACTCCCCCTTTTCTTTTGTCCTTTACCTCTTACTTTCCTGTAGGGTAATAAATTACTTTATCCAACTGAATGAGTATGTTATTTCCTCTTTGAGCCAAATGCGATGAGAGTAAGGTTCAAACAATGTTCATTCTTCCCTTCTCTTCCTCTACTATAAGAGATCTTTCAGGCTTCTTTATGTGATATAATTCACCCTATTTTCTCTTTTCTATCTTCTCCCAGCCCAATCTTTTTTTTTTTAATCACCTCAATATCAACTTTAAGTATATTCCTTTTAACCACTGTAATAGACATATAGTTTTTAAGGGTTAAAAATATCATCTCTCAAAGGAACAGTTTAACCTTATTCAATACCTTGTTTTCTTTTTTCCTTTCTGCTTACTTTTTTATGCTTCTCTTGAGTCTTGTGTTCAGCCCTAGTCTTTTCAACAGGAAAGTGTGAAAGTCCCCTATTTCATTGAATGTCTATCTTTCCCTCTGAAAGATTATACTAATATTTGCTGGGTAGTTGCTTCCTGATTTTCATTCAAGCTCCTTTGCCTTCCAGAATATCATATTTCAAGCCCTCCGATCCTTTAATGTAGAAGTTGCTAAGTTCTAAGTAATCGTGACTGTAGCTCCCTTATATTTGAATTCTTTCTTTCTGATTGCTTGTAATATTTTCTCCTTGACCTGATGGTTCTGGAATTTGGCCACAGTATTGCTTGAAATTTTCATTTTGGCATGTATTTCAGGAGGTGATTGGTAGATTCTTTTGATTAACCTATTTTACCCTTTGGTTCTAGGATATCAGTGAAGTTCCCTTGATAATTTTTTGAAAGATGCCATCCAGACTTTTCATCAAGTAATTCAATAATTTCCCAAGTCAGTTGCTTTTCCAATGAGGTACTTTTCATTTTCTTTTATTTCTTCATTTTTCTGATTTTGCATGACTGATTTTTGATGTCTTATAGAATCATGAGCTTCTACTTGACCAATTCTAATTTTTAGGGAATTATTTTCTTTAGTAAGTTTTTGTATTTCCTTTTCCATTTGTCCAATTCTACTTTTAAAGGAGTTGATTTTTTCAGTGATTTTTTTCACATTCTATTTTTTAAGGAGTTATTTTTCAGTCAATTTTTGTGCTTTCTTTTTCAAGCTTTGACTTGGATGCTGATCTCTGCTGTGGATAAAAACCTTTTGTTGGCTTGCCTATGTTAGATTCTGCTCCCCTCTTACCCAAATGAGATAGACCTTTCCTATGATCTTTCTAAGTTATCTTGGGCTGCAGCATTATTTTATCCTATCTTTCAGTGAATTCTATCACTCTGGAATTCTTTTAGATACATCATTTAGTATTTCTAAGGGAAAATGGGCAGAATTCAGGCAACTTCCTGGCTTCTCCCCACCATCTATGTATAAATGTTTTAATTGTGAAAATGTCAGTCTTTAAAAAGCAATCATGTAGAAGAAATTAGACCCATTCCATTTGGTCCTATTAGGCAGAACTAGGATCAATCAATTAAATGTTTGATATCCCAAAATGATAAATTTTTATAAACATAGTTCTTCCTTCTGCATGCATTGATCTGAGTTGGTGTTTATGTGGGGAAGGAAAAATTATTGACTGGGAATATGCTTCTTCCCATAAAGCATATTATTTGAGAATTGGAAGGGATCTCCAGGTCTGTCTAGGTTAACCTATGCAGTGCCTTCAGCTCTTTTTTCATGAGACATCATTGAGAAAATGTTCATTAATGGTTTCTTTATCTCATACCTCTTAACTTGAGGGACAGAAGATGAGGCTATGCAGGGCAGGTTTGTAATGGTGGGAGCTTCTCCTACTTTTCATACTCACATCAAGTCAACAAGTATTTATTGAACACTTACTGTGTTGCAGGAAATATACTGAGCTCTGGGTAAAAACAAAAAAATAAAAAAATGACCCTTAAGAAGAGGTTGATGGGAAGGTTTACTACCTTGGGCTGGAAGAGGGAGGCAAAAACAATATTTATATCAACGTGCTCTCTTTCTGGATCATTTTTCAGTCTATCTATCTCTCAGTCTTCTGTCCTTTTCTTTCACAATAAAACTGATTAAAAATGACCAAGACTTATGGAAATGAACTCTGAATAAATAGAAGCCAAGCAAATCATAAACAAAATGGGCCCACTGCCTTTGTGTTCAGCTGAAGATTCTATTCCTTGAAATCAGAACTTTTCATAGAATGTCCTCACTGGGCATTTCAAATTATATATTTTTTAATCCAATAAGGATAAGGATAACTTAGACTAGGAGTTTTTTAAGTTTTTTTTTTTTTTCCCTCGTAGACATCTTTAGTGGGAAAGTGAAATTTATGGATATCCCTCTCAATCATGTTTTTTAAAAAGAATAAAGTAAATTGTCTTCCCGAGAAAAGCAATTTTATTGAAAGAGGCATCAAAATGTATATGTAAAATAAATGAATGAACTAATCTAAGAATCTCTGATGTAGACTTTTCAGTTTCTAGAACAGCTTTGTGTAAAACTTTTCAAGGGTATTACATAGAATAAAAGTTTAAAAAAAAAGCATTGAAGAGAATAGCCTAATAAGTCAAGTTGTACATTAGGGAACATGCATTAGGGAAGAAAGAGAAAGAGATGAAGAAAGAAACACAAATTACACTTCTGATCCCAGTCGGGAAACACCAATCTGGGCTCAAGATTACCATTGTGGTCAGGATTAGGGAGCTGTTTCTCTCTCTCTGACCCCCAACCCGGCATTTACCTTGCTCAGATCACATCTATGATGTTTAATTCACGTCTGAGGACTATATTTTGGGAAGGAATTTTTAAACTGGGGCATCTAGTGTAGAATGTGGAGAATTAGGCAAAGGCTTTGAGAGCACAATATGTGAGGTTTAGATGAAGGAAAGAAAGTCATGGAAATACATGACAGATGTCTGAGTATTTGAAGGGCTATGACATCTAAATAAGTCTAAATGTATTTACTCCAGAGGGTAGAATCAAGAACAATTGATGAATTATCAAAGACAAACATTAAGTGACCAAGTTAAGAAGGATTTAAGAACCTACTATGTGCCAAACACTATGCTAAGTGCTGCTGATGTAGAGAAAAGTTTATACTTGAATGGGGGGAATAACATGGAAACATTTAAACAAAATCTGTATGGGATAAATTGGAGATAATTAACAGAGAGAAGACACTAGCTTTAAAGGTGTTTTTTTTATTTTTATTTGTTTTGGTTTTTTAGAAGATAGAGTTTTAGCTGGGATTTAAAAGAAGTCAGGGAATCGAAAAGGCAGAGGTTAGGAGTATGAACATTTTATGCATGAAGGACAGCCAATGAAAATGCATTGGGTATGGACACCTTGTGTAAAGGACATCAAAAGGGCTGGCTGAGGTCATTGGATTATAGAGAACATGAGGGTGAGCATATGATCTTTATTCAAGAAAAACTTCCTGACAATTAGAGCTACCAAAAGTTGGAATGGATAGTCGCAGGAGACAGTGGGCATTATAATTGGAGATGACACATTGGAGGGAGTGCTAGCCAAGGAATGTTTTTGTCTGGAAGTCATAAGGTTGGCGAATTCTACAATTGAGCCGTCTCTTGATAGATCCTTTCCAGAAATAATGGGAGGTATTAGTAAACTTTAGTTCCCAGTGCCAGTGACCTAGGGTGGCTAGATATAGTGGATCATTACCAGCTATAAGAGCATGTATCTTGACATAGGAGTTCTATTAATGGCATCTGAATGATGAAAATATCTGGGCTCGAGCATGCAAGGTTCTGATAGAGTTGTCCAGGACAACCTATTAAGACTATTGGAAAAATCATTCTGAATATTCCCATTTTCCACATTTCTCTGCATACTCTCCTTCCCTCTCATTAATTGTAGAAAAGCAGCATATTTTTGATTGCAAAGGGCAATGTATACCATGGGGAATAATGCAAAGAACACTTGATATGGAGATATACAACCTAGATTCAAATACTAACCTCCATCCCTTCCAATCTGCATGATTTTAAGTAAATCATACCTCCTCTTTTTGCCTTAATTTTTCATTTTGCAGAACGTATGGATTAAATTGGGTGATCTCTAAGATTCTTTGCCCCACTAAATCTCTTGAATCTGATATGAGATTGGGAATTATGGAATATTATTTTCAAGAATAACACTTGAGGACTCCAAATAAATGATCTAAAATGTCATTTTTTCTTCTTTCTTGCTCTGATTTATTCTCATTTCTTCTGGACATCTTCAAATGTCATCAATTCCAGTATTTTGACTATGAATTGTGTTTCTTTCTTTTTTGATAACTACATGAATCCTTTTTTCCCTTTCCTCTCTGTCAGCTTTCTCTTGCTGGTTTCAGTTAAACCTCCTGCTATCTGTCTGCTATTCTTTTCTTTACTCTACAAAAGCCCTTATTCCCCCCTGATGGATTCCTTGACTTCCATCATTCTTTTTTTTCCCTTGGACCAGCTCAGTCTCAACCTCTTTCTCTTCTCAAATATATGCTCTGAAAAGGAAGGAGAACCCAGAAGGCTCAAAATGCTGATTGTTTCAGTGAGAGAAGTTTTTTTTTTTTTTTTTTAAATCAGCAACAGAAAGAGAAAGAAAATGTGGTCAGGCCAAGTATCTGCATTCCTTGCACAGAATTGTGACTTTTCTTTTTCTTTCTTTCTTTCTTTCTTTCTTTTTTTTCGGTGTGACTTAGCAGCTGCAACCAAATCCTGTGTGTTCAAACTTGGAGAATTTTATGCCGGAAGCAAGAAGTAATAAATCCTTGGAGTACAAGATAGTTGTCAACAAACTGTGAAAGACATATTAGCAAGGTCATTTACATGGGAGAGAAAGAAATCTTAGCATAATTGTGTAGTACTTCTACTCAGTTCTGTGCAATCAGGAAATTAATTATTCATGGCTTTGATTTTATGTTTCTCTTCCCTTCCCTCCTCTCCCCTTCCTTCTACTTTCTTTTCCTTTCCTTTCTCTTCCTTCTCCATCTCCTCCCCTCTCTTTCCCTTCCTCTCTCTTCCCTTCTCTCTGTGTCTCTCCCTCTTTCCCTCTGTCTCTCTATCTTTCTTTGTGTCTGTCTTTGTCTCTTTGTCTGTCTCCCTTTCTCTCTGTCTCTGTCTCTTTCTCTCTCTCTCTCTCTATTTCTCTTGTCTTTGTTCTGTCTCTGTCTTTTTCTCTATGTCTCTGTCTGTTTCTGTCTCTCTGTGTTTTTTTTTGTCTCTGTCTCTTTCTTTCTCTGTCTCTCTATCTCCATCTATCTGTCTATTTCTCTATCTCATGTATATATTTACATATTAAACTCTGCACCCATAGAGGCACACTTGAACTTGTGGACACCGAGTCTACCAACTGTTATCTTGCCTCAGGTTGCCGCCACTTTTGTTGAATGTCAATCTTTTATCTGGAGAAGGTCCATCCATGGGCCATCCATGGGCCGTCCAGGAATTGCCCTGTGCAATGCCTTTATCACCCTCGCCTCTCACCTCTTTCTTGCTTCAGTGGTACACCTTGCAGGGACATACCTATAAATGATATGATTGTCGCCTACATTGCCAGAGCTAGATCAGCTGGGGAGATTCCCAAAGCAAGGTGGGAGAGGAGGGCTATTAGGTTGCCCACCATGCTGTAGGTCTGTAGAACCTTTGTGCTGACTTTATTGAATTCATGTGAAACCTGGATGGTCATCAGCATCATGGCAGAAAATGGAATTTTCACATAATTACCTAGAATAGTGGGTTTGAATTCAGACCAAAAAAGTAATAATAATAATAATAATAATAATAATAATAATTCATCTCTGCCTGACTCCAACCCTTCTCTTCCTTCACAGGAAGGACTAAAAGAGCTTCCTGTAATTATTAATCAGTTAATCAGTAAATTAAGATTTTTTAGATGTTTACTATGCACCAGGCATTGTGCTAAGTGCTAAAGAGAAAAAGGAAGACCATTCCTCATCTCAAGGAGCTCACAATATCTGGGAATGACTTTCTAGTTATGTTATTTTGGGAAATGGGAGCCAAGGTGGCCAGAATCCTGAAGCAAGGAATCCTAGAGATTGCTATAAAAGTCAATGAATGCCCCGGGGGTCACCCATTGATGACCACAACAGCAACATTTGTCACAACTAAAATAGGGCAACAACAATAGGCAATGTCATCTTTTATTTTTTTGGCTTCAATCTGTGTCAGACGCAATCAGTTCTTCTCTGGGTATGGATAGCATTTTTCATAAGTTTCTCAGCGTAGTCAGGGATCATTGCACCTCTGAGGATAGCCAAGCCATTTACAGTTGGTCATCCCAAGCCATTTACAGTTGGTCATCCCAAGCATTGCTATTACTTTCTACACAGTACATTTCACTTTGAGTTCATGGAGAACTTTCCAGGTTTTTTTTTTCTGAGAGCTGTGATGTCATTTTCAGAAGATTTTAGAATCTAATTGTTCCAGTCACATGGTCTCCTAGCTACAAGTATCCTTGAGATGTGTGTGCCCAGGCCACATGGATTCCTGGTGTATACCTTTCCATATGATGGTTGGTTTTGTGTCCACTATGTCTATACTCTTCTTGAATGTCCCCTGGACCTTGGTGTTCTTTGAGTGTGAGCCTTTATCATTGATAGAATGTCAGCCTTTGGAACAATGTATTCCTCTATGCTTAAGGGACTTTTTCATGTAATAGTATTTGCTAAGTTGTTTTATTCAATGTTTTTTTGTTTGAACTGTGCCATCTGGCTATCTGGTAAAATGGCACACATTAATGGCGACTCATGAGTCAAGTTTCCGAGTGAATGCTGATCCATAGTATGCCTTGAACTCTAATTGGGCTTATCTAGAGACCCACAAGTATTTCAGGAGATAAACTAATTAAATATTTATTCTGTGCAATTGTCAGAATGAGCAAACATAAAGAAGGAAAAACATCAATTTAATGAAAAATTTCTCTAACGCACAATTTCTCTAATAGACAATAGATTTATGCAGAGAAAATCGTTCTTTGATACTAGTATGAAGTATCTCTATTGACTTACAGACAGTTGTTACAGACAGACTTGTCTCCTAGGTCACAGTGAAATAAGTTTGACAGTGGCCAGAGCAAGGTTATGTGCACTTAGGGGCCTTCTTCTGAAAATACTCTAAGTACAGATATAAGAAGAATTATCTTTCATTTTGTTGTTGTTTCAGTCAGGTCTGATTCTTCCTGACCCCATTTGGGGATTTCTTGGCAAAGATGTCCCCTGGAGCTTGGTGTTCTTTGAGTGTGAGCCTTTGTCACTGGTCGAATGGCAACCTGTGGGATAATGCATCTCTTTATGCTTAAGGAATCTTTTCATGTCAAATTATTTCCTTCTCCAGTTCATTTTCAGATGAGTAAACTGAGGTAAATTGAAATAAATGATTTACTCAAAGTCACACAACTGTCTAGTACTCTATCCACTGTATCACTTAGCTGCCCCTATGTCTTTCATTTAGAAGTAGAACTTGACACTATTTGCTTATTCCACACAGTTGAGAATCTGCTAACCCTAAATGCTGTGTCTCTTTATTCACTTACAGGTTTCCTATCTGTTGGTTCTCTCTTTCTTCCTAAAATGCAATGATCAGTAGAATGAGAGAATCTTTCTGTGTTTCAGGACCTGTTTGATATGCTAATTTTATGAAGCTAGTGTCATAAATGTGTCCCAGATCAGCGCTCTGTGGAAAGAGCAGAGGCTGAGATGTTTAAAGGTCTTTTATCTGAATTTGAGAAAACCATGAGTGATTTTTAGCTAGCAGAAGATTTGAAAAATTTGACAGTTCCTCATGCATGTTTCCCAGATTCACCAGTGGACAACCTGGTGGGTCATGGTTTCTGCTCCCCTATCTCATGATCCATTTGCTTAAAATACATATTTGTTGCCCAGCTCAATCATAAAATAATGGGTAGGATTGACAGGATTCAAGGGATTTTAGAGACCTTAGAGTTCAATTCTTTTTTTTTTACAGATAAGAAATGCTAAATAGTTTGCTCATGGTCAGAGATCTGAGGTGGGATTTTAATTTGGCTCTTTCTGATTCAACATTGAACATACTATCCACTATCCACCACCTATGATATAAATGATACTCAAAATGCACTATCAGAATTAAAGAAATGAAAAATGAAAAACAAATATGCCTAGTTTTAAAGAAACCAGGCAGGACCTATTGAAAGTTAGAGAGTGGGTCTCAGAGAAATCTGATCTATCCCATATCCCTTTGGTAGCAGAGCACCACAGCTGGTATTTGTGGGCTATTGATTAGAGCCAATACCAATGTCTTCTTTGAAAGAGGAAAAGGGGAATCAAACCCTTTTATTAAGTGTACAGTGACCCGTGTCCATTGCTTGAAGTCCTGCAACAGTCTTTTTATGTGTTAGGGAAGCCAATGATTCCTGCAGATTTTGAAGTCCTGCAACAGTCTTATCATGGCTTAGAGAAGGCAATGATTCCTGGGGGCTTTTCAAGTCCGACAACAATCTTATGTCTCAGAGAATGCAATGATTCCTGAGGATTATCAAGTCCTACAATAATCTTATCATGTCTCAGTGGATCCAATGATTCCTGAGGATTTTCAAGTCCTACAACAATCTTATCATGTTTCAGAGAATCCAATGATCCTGAGGATTTTGAAGTTCTACAACAATCTTTTCATGTCTCAGGGATTCCAATGATTCTTGAGGGTTTTGAAGTCCAACAATTTTTGATGTCCATGCGTCAAACGCCATAACTGCCATGCTCTTTCAGTGGTGGCACAGTCAGCGATGGAACCACCTGATGTTTCTTGGGTCTTCTCCTTCGTTTCAAGAGTCTGCTCCGTCTCTCTCCAATAGACAAGGCAAATATAGCTCGTTGGCACCCATGTGATCCCTTCTCCACCTGTAGAGACACAAGCAAACCCTCTCCCCCAAGCAGTTAACCTATCAGGTCTCTTCCATTCACCACTTTCTGTGTCTCTCCACATCACCTGGTGATTATCTAAAGACAGTGGAGCTGCTCGCACTGGACACTGCCCTTCTGGTGGGTTATAAAACCTGTCTGCTGGAGCCAGTGCATCTTTGTCAAAAATCAAGAAGTTAACAGTATAAAGGGCTAGATTTAGAAGTTCTCTAGGGTTACCTGTGGCTCCCCCTTTCTTTTGTTTTTGGAGGAGCATCTGAATGTCTCTCTACTATTGCCTGTCCTTGAGGATTAAAGGGCATGCCAGTGATGTGTAAAACCTTATACTGTGCACAGAAGTGTGCAAAATGTTTAGAAGTATATGCAGGTCCACTATCTGTTTTCAATGCTTGTGGCACACCCATATTTGCAAATGCTTGGATAAGGAATTCAGTGACTACTCCAGCTGTCTCTTTTGCTGCTGGTATTGCAAAGGTGAATCCTGAAAAGGTGTTTACCACAACATGGATAAAAGACAGACTACCAAAAGATTTATAATGGGTGACATCCATTTGCCAGATTTCATTGGGTCTCAAACCATGAAGGTTCTTCCCTGGAGGGAATGTAGGAGCACGGAAAGGAAGGCAAGCTGGACAGGCTTTTACTATGCTCCTAGCTTCTTCTCCTGTTATTCCAAATTGTAAACGTAAAGCTTGAACAGCCTGATGATATTTAGAATGAGATTCTTGGGGTTCTTGAAATAAAGGAGTATTGGCCATCATGGTTAGAAGGCTGTCTGCCTTTGAATTACCATCAAAAATAGGACCTGAAAGTCCACTATGAGAGTGGACATGCAAGATATAAATCTTACCTGGGTGCTTTCTCACTTGCTCTTGAAGTTCCTTAAAGAGCTGATATATATTAGAGGCTAAAACTTTTATTTGGGCTGTGGCAATTCTTTGTACCACACCTACTGAATAGGCCAAATCAGATATTATATTTATATCTCCTGGATAATAAGTAAGAGCTAGAATGATTGCATACAATTCATTCTGCTGAGTAGTCTGAAAAGGAGTTCTGACTACTCTCTTTATAGTTAAGTCACGAGAGTATACAGCACAGATATTATGTTTGGATGCATCTGTAAAGAGAGTTGGTCCTTTAAGAGGAACTTTAGAAATATTTTCTTTAAGAATCCATCGCCAATTATGTCTGGTTATCTTTAATGGAGACCCATGTGTAAAATTTGGAGCCATGGCTAATAAAATTTGCCACTCTGGGATGGTTTCACAGCATATATTAATTTGTGCATTAGTATAAAAGGTGTATATCTTGTCAGGTCTTATCCCAGATAATTGTACTGCTTACTTAATGGCTTTTAATAAAATTCTAGCCACAAGCACTGGGTAGGGAATAAGGCTTTGTTCCGGTTGTGCTGGGAGGTTTACCCACTCTATCACACTGTCTCCTTGATGAAGGACTGCTGTGAGTGCCTCTTGTGTGGCAAAAACTGATATTTCCAAGCGTTTTTGAGTGACTCTTTCAACCACATTGGATAAAGCCAGTTCAACTTCTCTCAAAGCCTCTCGAGCTTCTTTTGTAAGCTGGCATGAGTTTAAAGCACTGTCTCCCCTTAAAATGTCATATAATGGTTGCAATTGATAGGTTGTCAAGCCTAACACTGGATGTATCCATTGGATATTTCCTATCAATTTCTGAAAGTCATTTAAGGTATTTAGCTTCTCTGTTCTTAAGGGAAGTTTTTGTACTGTAAGCACCTTAGGATATACTTCATATCCTAAATATTGAAAAGGAGCATGTTTTTGAAATTTTTTTCTGGAGCTATATGCAATTCGTAGTTCCTTAGTGTTTCTATGGTCTTTTGTAGACATGCTTCTAACATTTGTTCCTCAGGTACACATCCCAATATATCATCCATGTAATGTAACAACATTACTTTTGGAAATGCTTTTCTTACTGGAGTAAGAGCAGCAGCAACATACATTTGACACATAGTAGGGCTGTTTTTTATTCTCTGTGGAAAAACTGTCCATTCCTATCTTTTATAAGGCTCAGCTAAGTTAACGCTGGGCACTGAAAAGGCAAATCTTTTCACATCCTCCTTATCTAGAGGGATAGAACAGAAACAATCCTTAATGTCTATAACCCAAAGAGGCCATTCTCTAGGCAACTGAGTAGGAGTCCAGGTTGAAAAGTTCCCATAGTTTCCATCTGTTCATTTACCTTTCTTAAATCAGTCAGCATCCTCCATTTTCCAGATTTCTTTCTTACAACAAATACTGGGGCATTCCAAAAACTTAGACAAAATTGTAAGTGTCCTTGGTCAAGTTGCTCCTGTATTATATCTAATAAGACCTGAATTTTATCAATACCTAAGGGCCACTGTTCTATCCACACTGGTGTATCCATTTTCCATTGGATAGGAACAAGTGAAAGTGTTGGCAGGCCTTCAATAGCAGCCCTGCCTAAAAAACTGAAGTACTCGTTTTTAACCCTAATTGTTGTAAAATGTCTCTTCTCCACAGATTGATGGGGATTTTTCAACTATAAAAGGAGTAAAACCTCCTGTTTCACCTTCAAAAGTCCATCTCAAAGGGGTAGCACTAACTTCAGCTGCTACTGATCCCCCTACACCAGACATGTAGGTGTCTGCCTTAATCTTTGGCCAGTGACTGGGCCAGTTGGCACCTCTAGTGACTGTATCAATCTTCTACCTTATAAACCATATAGAATCCTCTAAAATTAAACCAACTAACCTCCCCCGTCATAACAACAATGAACCCTAACTCTCCAGACCATATTATTTAGGCTTCCTAATTTGTTCTCCCTTTGGGTTTTCAATATTTTTACTCCATTAACTTCTACTAGTGAGCTAGTTAACTACTTTAGAACTACTCTGAATTTTCTCACTTTCTATGCCTCCATCCATCTCTTCCATTTCTCCTTCTTTAGCATTCCTTTCTTCTGTCCCTCTGCTTTCTACCTTGCTGGCTCAAGAAAAGCTGGTTTCCAAAGTAAGAAGGCTACTAGATAGAAAAAAATTGTCATAAATTGCATGGGCAGTTAACAGAGCCCAGGCAGAAAAATAACATCAAGGGAGTGAAATAACAAAAACAGCTGCCCCATGTTCCCAGCGATGGATACAGAAACAAATTATTGTCAATGGAGCCAATTCATATCATTACCCTGGTCTGAGAATCACCCTCACTTCCCCCTTTAAAAGTGTGTGTGGACATCTTAGGATAACCCAGCAATAAAGGAGAGTCTTAAAAAAGGACTCTTATGAGCATGTGCTATTGATTAAAAAGTCAGTGATGTGTTAGCACCAGTGTGTAATAGTAAGGGAACCATTATTTGCCTGTCCATGAGAAGCAATGTATGGATAGTTGATTAAAAAGAACATGGAAATCAGTGACATAAATTTAGTTTTCCATTGCTCATATTGTTTGTGCCTGGAAATTACATTTCCTAGGTTATTTTAAGTATACAATATATTTAATGGAGAACCAGGACCGCTCACTTAGCAGCCTATAAGCTCCTTGCGACTCTGGCAGTTTGCAATTCCCAAAGCCCGCCTCGAGGCCTTGTGTATAGGGTACATTTAGTAAATATTTGAATGATTGTGCCTTTCACTGCTATGTTGACATCTCAGACACCGATCCGGCTGTGAAGGAGGCTGAGTTTTCTTGATGGCCACAATGCACTGAAATGGGGGCTCAACTCATCGCAGTTGACTTGAGAGTCTCAGGAGGACAGGCTGAATTAGCATTATTCGTAGCAGTGGTGACCTCCCCCCACTGAGGACAGAGATTGAATATGCACTGAAATATCCATTGAAAAAACTCCCAGAGCATCTTAATTGCCTTTAACTCAAACCCTTCCATTTGGTGCACTGAGCCTTTTGTGCTCTGGCTGGGAACACACTTTCCAGGCTGATTGCACACTACTCCCATCCCACTCCCAGCCCTCACCTACTCCTCACCCTAAGGCAACTGCTCTTCATGCCCTTTCCCATAAATAGTATTCCTTCTGCTATGTCTGTGACTTTGTAAAGGTGACCTCCCAATTCTGGAATGCTCTTTCCCCTTTTGGAACCCTTCAAGGTTCAGTGTCAATACCAGTATCTCCCAGAAAAGACAATTCTTAATTCCCCAGATAGCACTGCTTTCCCTAACCCTCACCAAATGCTCTCTCTCTCTCTCTCTCTCTCTCTCTCTCTCTCTCTCTCTCTCTCTGTTTCTGTCTCTGACTGCGTCTGTCTGTCTCTTTCTTGTTCTCACTCTCTCTGTCTCTGTCTCTCTCTGTCTTTCTCTGTCTGTCTGTCTCTGTCTCTGTCTCTGTCTTTCTCTGTCTCTGTCTCTCTTCCCCTCTCCCTCTCTCTTCCCTCCCTTCCCTCCCTCCCTAACCCCCCTCCCTAACCCCCCTCCCTTCCCTTCTCTCTGTCTCCATCTTTCTCTCTGTTTCTGTCTCTGTTTCTCTCTCTGTCTCTCTGTTTGTCTGTCTCTTTCTCTCTGTCTGTCTTTCTCCCTCTCTCTGTCTCTGTCTCTTTGTCTCTCTCTCTCTCTGTGTCTGTTTCTGTCTCTGTCTCTCTGTCTCTCACTCACTCACACACAACTAGATAGCCAATGAAGCTTGGGACCTTTTGGATGTGGTTGCATTTGTGGAGGGAAATGTGATGATGCTTAATTGGCCGAGAGAACGTTAATGTGGTCTAGCACACTTACATAAAGGGGGGCAATCAGTTCCAGAGTTTCTTGGGAGGAACCTTTTATGGCCTCACAAATTCTTCAGAAGAGACCCCTAGAGGGAAATAAAGGCTTTTTGAATTGCAGCCATATAGGGGAAGCGAGCTCCTCAATGTGCCTCTGATAACCAGTTTGGCTCCATAGAGGCTACAGAGAAAGAGCTCTTTGGGTCAGATTAGGCCCTTTTGGTTTGTGCTGAATTCCCAAGTGACTCTGTCACACTGCTCACACTATTATTTTTTTCCCTTTTCTCCTCAAACCCATAATGCCATCCTTTCTCTTCTTCCTCACCAAATAACGCCACTGTATATTTCGCTGAAAACCTGGAGACCATGTTGGGAAATCCTTTGTATACCTCTTTCTATGTTCCTGCCTCATTCCCACCTAGAGAGCTTATTCACAATTGTGGGTTTTCTGGTACATGATGGTCAGTATAACTTTTCTGATTTCCACTGGCTGTTTTCTTAGATAAATGAGTTTTGTATTATTTGTTACTAATAATGATCTTTTGGATAACTGGAATTTAGTGCCAAGGGACTGAGGGAGCTTTTGTAAGCTTGGGACTACTCTTTCCTTTGGGGTAATTAGGAGATTGAAGTAGCTCAGAAGAAATGCAATATATACAAAGTTAGAGAATCCACCTAAATGTTCCTATGGATTATTTGTGCCCAACCTCTGACAGAACATTCTCTCTCTCTCTCTCTCTCTCTCTCTCTCTCTCTCTTTCTTTCTCTCTCTCTCTCTCCTTTTCCTTCCTTCCTTCTTCCCTCCCTCCTTCCTCCCTCTCTCCTCTTTCTTTCTCCCTCTCTCCTTCTCTTTCTTTCTTTCTCCATCTTTCTTTCTCCTTCTTTCTTTCTTTCTTTCTTTCTTTCTTTCTTTCTTTCTTTCTTTCTTTCTTTCTTTCTTTCTTTCTTTCTTTCTTTCTTTCTTTCTTTCTTTCATCTTTCTCCAAAGAATAAGGAAGGATTTGTATGGAAGCAATTGGACTAATAAATTTTGGCACAGGAACTGATCTATTATAATACATCCACAGAGAGCATCATTGTTCCAGCGCTAATAATTGGCTGACTGCAAGGGTGCTACTCTGGCCTTATAGTCCACAAATAGCAACAGCAATAAGAATGCAGAGGAAAAAGGAGCAGACTTGCCATTGAAATATATACATTTCATCCCTTGTATTCTATGCTTTTTATATTGAACTTATGTGAACACTTAAAAATGTTAAAGTATAA
Organism: Sarcophilus harrisii; assembly: GCF_902635505.1. Lineage (NCBI taxonomy): Eukaryota > Metazoa > Chordata > Mammalia > Dasyuromorphia > Dasyuridae > Sarcophilus > Sarcophilus harrisii. The sequence continues at coordinate 13,618,255 of NC_045428.1, read as the reverse complement.
ACTATATTTAGAATCAAAAAATTGTACATATGTAGTCTGATCCCTAATGAATTATATAGTCTGTGAACTCTCCGCTAAAGTCCACTTCCAAAGCTTCATAATGATATAAAGACGACTCCAGGTTCTCAAAAACTAACTGTCCCAGTGGAAAACAAATTCTTGGTTCTACCAGTATGAAATAATTATAAATATGGGGCAAATGATGATGGATTATATCTATTGTTCAAGGGCAAAGTTAGTGAAAATTGAGATGTTATGAAATATTACTCCTATCTTTCATCAGATAATTCTTGAAGACCATTGATCAAATCATAGAGAGGTAGAGATAATCTAAAAGAAATCATTTTCTGTGCCAAAAAATCTCCCTGATCTTTAAGAATCTTGGAAAGAGGCACACTAATCAAATATGTCCAACTTCTTTGGCTAAAGTATTCAAGAATTGATGGATCCTGAATGGCATTAGCCATTCCTAGGGAATCTTTACTAGAATCAACTATTCTTTGCTACTATTTGAGTGGAGTTTATTAATGGAGAAGTATCATGGCAAAGGGGACAAAGAGCTAGCTTCAAAAGTAGGGAGATCTGAGTCTAAATCCTTTGACAAGCTGGCTATGTGGTCCCATGCAAAGTAGTTATCTCTCAGTTATATTATTGACTCTAAGATCAGTTTTGGGGTTATAGGTCCCATATCAAAAGATATTTCTGCAACAAAGAGCAACTGAATTTTGGTGACTTTTCTAGTATCATTTGACCTCTCTTTCTCCCCAGAATAGTTGAGTCAATTCCAAAATTCATTAAGAGGCTGTTAGTGTGATTATTTTCCTACATTTTACTTTTTCACTTTTGCCATCTTTCTAAATCTGATGACTAAGAGATCAAATGCCAGAGTTGTCTTAATTTCAATTTTTCTTTTACCCCCTTTTTAAATAATTAAAAAAATTCACCCCAGTTATATTTATTTCTCCCTAGTAAAAAATATTTATTTTTAGAGGTGTAAGGGACATTAGAGATTATGTAACCCAGCCTTTTTTTGCTCATCTTTTTGTAAACCCAGGGATTTCATGCCTGTATAGATTTTTGCTATGGTAGTCCCTGATTTGAACTCCACAGAATTGTCTGTCTTGGTTTTTGTACTAATCTACAAGTCACTAAATCAACAGGTATTATTGAACTATATAATAGGCAGAATGTAGTGGTATGAAGAAAAAAAAAGGGCCCAGTGTGGATCGCTGAGTTGGGCCTGAGGAGACCTGGGACTTTGTCCAAAGCTTCCCACTAACTTGCCAAATGACCTTGGGCAAATACCTCTCCATCACAAAATGAAAGTGAGGGATAATCTGTCTTGTGGAATATTGGAAAGATTTCGGTGTTTAGACAATCCTAGTTTTAATTGTGGCTCTGCCAGTTACTACCTGTATAAGCGTTCAAATCCTTGTTTGGGTAACCTTGGATAAGATACTTCATCTTAGGATAAGATACTTCATCTTCATCTTAGTTTCCTCATCTATAAAATGACAATTGGGTCAATTTGTTTTCAAAAATTATACTACTTTTTCAGGCAGCTAGATGGTGCAGTGAATAGAGCACCAGCCCTGAAGTCAGGAAGACCTGAGTTCAAATCTGATCTCAGACACTTAAAACATCTCAGCTGTGTGACCCTGGGCAAGTCAACCCCAATTGCTTCAACAACAACAACAACAACAACAACAACAAAAAAAAAAAAAAAAAAAAAAAAAGAATTATACTACTTTTTGCTTATGTGACCATATGAATTCAGTAAAACCCAACAAACATGTATTACATAATAAAAGGGTTCAAAGAAGTTGTTCTTCCAATCTGCAATTTTGCTTTTGAAAAAAAAATCAATTTTATTTTCTCTTTAAAAAGCCTGGTCTGGTATTCAATTTCCAACTTAACTGATGCTTTGATTTGCCTTCCCAGGCTACATAGTAACTTTCCCCAAGAGGAATAATTCTCATTGACCTGATTTATTCATCAATTCCTTCTATGTTGAGAGGAGGAAAGATCTGGACATTTGAGAAGGGAAAAGAAAGATCAATATGAATTCTAAAGCACTAAAATCAAATGCTTGGAGTTTGAAGAGTAGCTCCTATTGAGGTTTTGAAAGTATAAGCTCATTTGATCTTTAGAACTAATTGATGAATTAATAGTAAAGCTATCTCTAGCCACATTTTACAAATAAGGAAGCTCTAATGTCCATACTGGAAAAGATGCTCATGTTTCCCTGCCAGTGAATGTTAGAGACAGGATTTGACCTCAGTTCTTTCCAATTTCCAGAATCCTTACCATACTATCACATTGCCTCATTCTTCATTCATTTACGTTTTCATTCATTTATGTGTTCATTCATTCATCCAAACACTATCTTTAGTGTGCTGGGTGCTGCAGATAAAAATAAAATCAATAATATTCCTTACCCTCAAGAAGACTAAAACAAAGATGACATAGTATTAAGTGTGTAAATGTAAATGCATATTAAATTAAATGCAAGGTATTTTAGGAGAAAGAATAATTGAGGGAATCAGAGAAGGTTTTCATGAAAAAGATGGTTCTTTTGGGAAAAAAACGATTTATTTAAAACTAAAAACAAAATTAGGAAAAAAAAAGAAATAGAAAAAGAAAATAGAAACAAGACAAACAAAATATTGTCATGGGTCCAGCAGGACATCAGGAAAGATTAAAAATATGTAACAAATTTCTTTTTCAAGAAAGCATGTATAATAATGGGAGAAATTATATTCACAACTCTCCATGTTTTCTTTGCTTTCTTGTATATGATTCTTTTTTCCTTTGCTCAAAAGATAGCTTTTGAACTGTCTTAAGAGAGAAAACTTTGAGTTGGAAGGTGAGAAAGGATGATTTCCAGACATGCTAAACAAAGACCAGGACAGAGTTATGGAGGGGGGCGGAGATGGGATGTCGGGTATGAGGAGAAAAGATGAGGATAATTTCATGGGATCATAGAGATCAGGAGGAGAAATATTCACGGAGCCTAGAAAGATAAATCAGGATTGAGTTGTAAAGGATTTCAAAATTAAAAAGAGAAATTTTTATTTTATTCTGGAAACAACAGGAAGCCACTGAAGTTTGTTGAGTAGGGAGCTCATATGCTCAGATCTGTCTTTAACATAAGATGGGCTTCTCATCTTATATTCAAAGGAATTAAGATAGAAACATTCTTGGGACAAGTTTCTAACCGCCAACTATTCTTTTATCTCTAATATTATTGCATAGAGGAATAAAAGAATTGGTTTTTGTAGTTAAATAAAAATATTGGGACGTGAGCCAGTCCCTGAAAGCAACCTCAGGACAAACAACTGGACAATGGGATGAGATGTACTTCATCTTGTTCCTACAGATTTTTCATATTTATTATTTGATATGTTCTTATTATATAATTTATACTATTATATGTCATTTAAACTAGAGAGGAAGACATGGACTAGTGTATAGAGGGTCAGCCATGGATCCAAGAAGCCCTGGATTCAAATTTCCTCCCAAAAAACCTAAAAGCTATATGAAATTTGGTGAGTCCTCTCACTACTTCCAAAACTATAAATTGCTGAGAAGCCTTTATTGGTAAAATGGATTTCCTCATATGGGAGTTCCCTATACACATGAAATCACAGGTCCATACTCTATCTTTAGGTTTGTTATATTATTTTATATAATTTGATAATGATGATGATGATAGTGATGGTAATAATGTTGTTGTTAATGTCGCCACTAAGTTGATCAGGGAACCTAATTAGGGTTATCTTTTATCCTCTTCAGGTGTCTATTTAAACTCCATAAATAGAATCATGGAAAATCAGACAGTTGTGTTGAGGTTCAAGTAAAAGCCCAAACTGAAAATTCTTTGGCAACTTTAAATCACTAAATGAATATAATTTGTTACCATTATTTTAATAGTTATTATCATAAAAGGTAAGTGCAGCTGGGTAGTTCAATGGATAGGAGGCTGGTCCTGGCGTTCAAATCTGGCTTCAGACAATTACTAGATTTCTGAGCTTGGGCAAGTCACTTTACCCTATTTACCTCAGTTTCCTGATTTGTGAAATGAGCTGGAAAAGGAAATGGCCAATCACTCCAGTTTCTTTGCCAAGACAACTCCAAATGGGGTCATGAAATATCTGATATGATTGAAAATGACACAATGGTATTAGAAGTTGATCACATGACTTCATTCAGATTTATATTTTGAATCCTATGATCCCATGATCTTAGAACTAGATAATCTGTGTTCCTCTCTTGCTCTAACATTCCATCATTCTGTTTGTCTAGAGTTTAGCTAACTACTGCAGCATTTATGAATCTAAGTCATGAACTTTCATTTTCTGATCATCCCACCAACAGCACTTTCCCCATCTACTGAAATCTAGGGATCTCACATCGGTGCCATATTATACTTGAATTGCTTGATGCATTTCCAGATTTGCTCTTGGCTCTCTTTGAAACTATGGTCACCAGGGTTAGGGCTGTTATTCTTTGTATACTGTGCTCATAATTTCTATTTACACTCACCAAACGGCTCAGATGTCTGTGTAAACACTGACTCATTCTTAATGAGGTAATGGGTACTATTGGCATTTTTAAATGTTCCTTGGATACTCCTCTTCTTTCCTAGAGTTTCTCCAAAATACGCTCATTAAGCAAATTCCTTTTGAGAGAGCCAGACCTCTTCCTGGGACTGAAAGAGTACCTTGTTTCTTGGTGTTTTCAGGAACTTCCTGCCATTTCCTTCCAAAGAGTAGACACTTTTCTGGATTTAAAAAAAAATGTAAATAAGGGAAACTGGTTTTCTTCTTTTTTTCATCCCTCTGTAATTGCTTCCTTACTCCAGAACTAGGCAAAAAACATCTGTAATTTATAATCTTTATTCTTTTCATTGCTTTCAAACTTTTCTCATTACCTGTGTAGTGACTTTGGACGAGTCACTTTTCTTCTTAGGGAATCCTGGACTACATGGTCTCTAAATTTGCTTCCAGCCCATAATCATATTTTTTAAAATCCCTTTCTTCAAGGAATTTGTCTTTATTATCCCAAAGGTAACATGGCTGAATGGTTGGAGAGACAATTCTAAAGAATAGGTTAAAGTTCTTCCCTAATTCTTATGGGCTGTGGGATGCTTTATCCTTTCTGTGTTCTAGGTAACTCTCTAAGACTATAAATAAATTGTAGAGAAAGGGCCAACCTGCATTGATAGAGGGAATTTCTTGGAGCCTAACAATGAAATTTAGGGTCCAATCCTGATGATTCTAAGTCACAAAAATAAAAGCAACAGATACATAACTGAGTCTCTCCTGTCCTTTGATACTGGGGAGTCACCAAACACTTGATTGTAACAAGAACTGGGGCCACCTATATGACCAAAGCTAGAAATACCAAGCTTTTCTCAGAAGTATTGTCACCAGAGAGACTTTTACTAGGAAAACTGAGCTCAAGCGTTCAGGTCTAATCACCTAAGAGGGCTTTAGAGCTGAACCATCTAGTTCAACAATTTCATTTAATACATGAAAAAACTGAAGCTCAGAGAGAATAAGACACTTGCCCAATGTTACCCAGCTACTGAGTAGCAGAAATAGGATTTGCAGTCAGATCATCTTGCTACAAAACTAGTGTCTAATGTTGCTATTTTCCAGAAATCATATATTTTTTAATTTCAGCTATATATAAATATACAGTCTCTGACATCTACTTCATCTAATTGGCCCAAGAATGATCCTTAATTCTAGGTCTGTGAGTAATTATGGAAATAAATAGAAATGGAATAAGAAATCAGAACAGGTCTAAGCAGATATTCCAAAAAAAAATGGGATAAACCTTAAATAAGTCAAATGTGTCTTCCTTTTTCAATTATTTTCACTTGGAGTCCATTTTCAACAGGAAATCTTGAATTTATTGGTTCATATGTATTTTTTTCTTTAATACTTGATTTGGGAATTAAGTGAAAGACATTTGGATTGTTTGAAAAGTGACTTTTTTACAAGTGCAGATCAGGGTTCTCCTTAATGCTGTACTTTCAGGGACACAGGGAAATGCTAGAGGTTGTGGCCATTTCACCAGATAAAGAACTGCCTGCTTTGATAGAAGGGTGGAGGGAGAAAGAAAGAGAAAGGAAGAAAAAGAGACTGAGAAAGAGAGAGAGAGAGAGACAGAGAGAAAGAGAAACAGAGAGATAGAGAAAGAGAGAGAGAGAGAGAGAGACAGACAGACAGACAGAGACAGAGACACAGAGAGAGACAGAGACAGAGAAAGAGAAACAGAGAGACAGACAGAGAGACAGAGACAGACAGAGAGATAGAGAGAGACAGAGAAAGCTGGAGACAGAACACTGACCTGGAGTCAGGAAAATCTGAATTCAAATCCAGTCTCAAACACACACATATTATCTCTGTATTTCTGGGCAAGTCACATACCTCACTATACTTGTCTCCTCATTTGACAAAAGAGGATACTAAGAGTTGTGATGGTAAAATAATATATTTGTTAAGCATGTTGAAAGCTTCAAAGTGTTACAGAATGCTACTTATTATTATTATTGAAAATAATAGCTACTAGCTATGACCCCTGTTGGGTTGCTATTATATTATTGTATTTCTGTTTTCAAAAATGGAAATAATATTATATTGTAGCTAAGAGCTATTATTATCTGGGTACAGGTTGTACATAAACTGCCTCAGATCAGGAATTAGATTTATCTGTGTATTCTGTGTCTCTAGAAAAAATACCCAGAATTCAGTAGGTGCTTAATAATGTTTATTGTCTTGAAACTGCTGCTTACTTACCTGTGTGACATTGAGCTTTATGGCCATGAAATTCACTTTTCTCATCTATAAAATGCAGGATGGGTCTAGAAGGCATCTGGGGTCTATTTCAGTTCCACACCTAGGATCCTGTGAAACTCCTCACTAAGACTACATTTCTTTAAGAAAAGGTTCTTCATCTAGAGTCTGCAAACTTTAATTTTTTTTTTTGATATTTCTCTCTATTTCTTTGTCTCTCTGTCTCTGTCTTATTCTCTCTGTCTCTCTGTCTGTCTCTCTCTCTCTCTCTGTCTCTCTCTCTCTCTCTCTCTCTCTATATATATATATATATATATATATATTTCCTTTATAATCTGCATTTTATGCACATAGAAACCTGATTCTAAGCAGGGTTCCACAGCCCATCAGAGACTATGGCACAAAAATGATTAAGGATGTCTACTTAAAGGTATCATCATTACAATGTGGGAGCATCCACAATGGAGGCAAGGCTGTGGGAATGGCCAACAGTCCTTAGGTTGGGAGGACCATGTCAGTGATTTCCATAAGCCCTCTACTACCCATAAATATTCATCGAGTAATTGAAGCAATGGTGATAGTGATAGATGCCATCTTTTGCAAACCTGGATGATTTCCTTCCCACATTGGCACCGGGAGAGAGGAGGTACTTGGGGAAGGGAGGCCATGGAGAGCTTGATGGAGCTCAGAAAATGAATCTGACATTCTCTTCTCCCTGCCTTTGCTGTGCCTTATCTTTCCCATTCTTCACACATTTCCGAAGGCCCCCATCTGAATTGCAGCTCTCTGAGGAGTGTAAGCTGTGAGTAAAAACCATAGTAAATCTTTTAGGACAAAAGAGAGACCTTGAAAGTCATTTAAAAGTAGTTGGTAGCTAGAGGGAGAATCCTCTGGGCTAGAAATAAAACTGTTTTATAAGGCTTGTGCTGCCCCCAGTGATAAGGGGAAAAAAATGAAAAGTTTTCTAAATCAGTGAGATAACAGATTTAACTGAGAGTCCTGAATGACCTGAGAATTGACTTTGATTTAGCCTGAAAGGAAAATGGTTGAGAGGAAATTGCAGGAAATAGAAATGATAAAGAGGATGAAGGTGGGCATGAGACCATCACAAGACAAAGCTGAAAGAATCACAAAGCTTAAAGGGACATTAACTCTCATCTAACCCAAAGCCTTCATCTTACAGATGAGGAAATTGAGGCACGAAGGGCTTGGTGGTGTTAAGCAATTTCCCTGAAGCACTAAAGCTAGTTTGTGTCAGAGTTTTATATACCTGTTCAGTGAGTGTTTATATTATTAGTCAGTTAGTCCACAAGCATTTATTAAACACTTGTTGTGTACCAGTTATTGCGCCAACAGATGGGGACACAAAAAAGGCAGTGGGAAATGACCTTTACTTTTTTTTTTATTTAATAGCCTTTTATTTACAGGATATATGCATGGGTAACTTTACAGCATTAACAATTGCCAAACTTCTTGTTCCAATTTTTCACCTCTTACCCCCTCCACCCCCTTCCCTAGATGGCAGGATGACCAGTAGATGTTAAATATATTAAAATATAAATTAGATACACAATAAGTATACATGACCAAAACGTTATTTTGCTGTAGAAAAAGAATCAGACTCTGAAATATTGTACAATTAGCTTGTGAAGGAAATCAAAAATGCAGGTGTGCATAAATATAGGGATTGGGAATTCAATGTAATGGTTTTTAGTCATCTCCCAGAATGACCTTTACTTTTAATGAGTTCACAGTATATTGGGTGAAAAAAGATGTACAGAGTCTATTAGGATGAAATAATTATGTACAAAGAAGTTATATGTAGCATAAATAGGAAGTAATCAACAGAAGGAGGGAACTAGAATGAAGAGGAACTCCAATTCTCTTAATGGCTTCCTGAAAGAGGTGAGATTTTAAAAGAAACAAGAGGTGGAGATAAGGAGGAAAGCATTAGATGCTTCCCTTGAATGATTATCTCAATTTCCAACTCCTTGAGATCAGAAATCATTTCATTTGGGGTTTTTGAATACCCAGCACCCAGCATAATTACTGACACATAGTAGGCACTCAATGAGTGTGTAGTGATTTATTGTTTTCTCTTGATCTTCACTCTTGTGTTTTTCTCACTCTGGCATGTGTTTTATTCTCAGGAAAGACAAAATGCTACATGAGAAGGGATTCAATTGGTGGATTTTGTTATTCACTGCATTGCTGCTTGCAAATTATTCAGCAAGTAGAGGGAGAAATGGCAATCTCCCATGTTTCTGTTTTCTGAGTTTATAATGTCAAATCTAGCCCTTGTATCATCATTAACCTCTGTTTTTTTTCCTTTGTACTCCACTTCATTCAATTGGGTTCAGTTATGAATAGAACAAAACAATATTAACTCAGACTGCAATAATTTCAGTTTACCATTATGCTGTCTATTAATATTGTGCTTCTTCTAGAGCTGAAATATAACTTCTTTTGGTTTTCTATACCCTAATAACTAGCATAATACTAGGCACAATGAACATTTATGGATTAATTGATAGGAAGTAAGAAAATAAACTAAATTTCAGGTGCATATTTATTTGTCAAGTGAGTGCTATCCCTTTTAGCAGAACTCATCCATACATGAACTCAGATTCCAAACAAAATATATATTCATTAAAGCAAATCAGTAGGAACTCTATATCTGATAATGGTTGGGATTACCCTACATTTTCTTTTAAAATACTATAGACTTGGAGTTGGAAGCAGCCTGAGACACTCATTAATGCATTTTGGTTTTCCATATTCCCATCATTCCCTGATATCATCACACAATGGTAAGCATATTCCATTTGCCTTTTGAATTCTCCCCTATAATAAAGGGAAAAAAAAGAAAACAAAGTTCTACAAACCTGAATAGTAAAACTACTTCATCTAAGACTGTATGCACTATCGTTTTCTGGTAGGCTACCACTTCTCTTCTAAGAAGAATGGAAGAAGTTACATCGCAGGTTCTCTGGTTCCAAGACTGGTTATCTCAATTCATCTGCTTTTAGCTGCTTTCAGCTGTTTTCCAGTGGCGTTTTCCTTTCCATTACTGTAGTCGTCATGAATATTTTTCTCCAGCTTTTCTTTTCCTGAATTTATTTCAGTTCATGTAAGTCTCTCTATATCTCCTTGAATCCCTCATATTCATCATTTCTTACTATGCAATAATAATCCCTTCAATTTAGACACATAAACTATTATTCAGGTATCACCCAATCAATGGGTTCCCATTTTACTTCCAGGTTTTTGCTACTACAAATCATGCTATAAATATTTATTAAATTAAATATTTATTAAATTCCTGCTCTCTGGCAGGCACTGTGCTAAGAATACAGGCCATAAAATGAAATGGTCCCTGACTTCAAAAGAAACTTGTTCGAGTTTACCTTTTTTCTTTGTCTTTTTCTGGAACTTTTCTTTGTCTTTAATCTCTTTGGGGGACACTTTTGTTCCTTTTCCATGTAATTTTAAATTGTCTTCTGCAATTGTTTCACAGATTCACAACTCTGTTCACAGTGTACAAGTGCCCTGTCTTCCCACAGTACTCTAACATTGACCATTTCTGTGCTTGGTCATCTCTGCCAATCAGATTTGTGTGGGGTAAATTGAACAACATTAAATTGTATGCTCTTCAAAGGCAGTTTAGTTTTACTGGATAATTCTTTATACTCTTTGGGTTTAATACAGTACCATGCAAATCAACATTTGTTGAAGACCTACTATGTGCTAAGGGCAGTTAGGTAGTTGTAGTGGATAGAGCACCTGACCCCAAATCAGGAAGACTCATGATCTAGAAATTATTGAGAAAAGGAAATGGCAAACCACTCCAGTATCTTTGCTGAGAAAACCCTAAATGAGGTCGTGATGAATCAGACATGACTTAAATAATTGAGTAAAAATAACACTGTGCTAGGTATTGGGTTAAGCATTGAATCAAAGGCAACAGCAAAAACAAAAACAAAAACAAAAAAATCTTTGCCCTCTAGTTTACACTCTGATCCAGAAAACAATGCATACAACTCTACACACAAGATATAGAGAGGATAAAATAGAAATAATCTTAGAGAAGAGGTCCTTGTGGTAACACGTTTTTCATTGTTGTTGATGGTGATATTGACAACATAATAAGGATTGAGGTTTCCAGCCTTATCCATAAATCTTGAGAATAAGCCATACATGGATGTGTACAAATATCCATCATCATTTCCTATTCTATTGTCCTTGAATTTTTGGCAATTTGCAATCACAAGATCTTGGAATTGGAGCTGAAATGGAGTAAGGAAGGAAATTTGCATTTAGACACCATCTGGCCCAACTTCTATAAAGGCTAAAAGAGAGATTGAAAGGTAAAGTTAAAGCCTTCAACTGTAAAATGGACATTTGGGTGTTTTTGTGAGAAAATGACTCTCAGATTTGTGACCATGGCCCTTGCAATGCCACTTGAGATACACTTTTTGATAAAGACTTAAGTTTATTAGTTGATTAAGGGAGACACAGAGGTGGGAACTAATGGGCTAGCATCTAAAAAGAGAGCCACCCATCTTTTATGCCTGGAACTCTGGGAGTAGTAACAGCCAAGCCTATGGGATCCAAGTGTTGTACACTGCATATGGGAGATATTATATACAGATCAATGGCCTGGAGAGTTTAAAGATTTGCCTAATGTGTGAGACAAAATATGGGCTCCAAGGGTAATGCTCTATATGTCATATCTCCTAGCTACCTGGGACATAATTCACCTCAAAAGCTAGCCTGGGAGACCTTCATCTTGTTTTTTATTATGTTAGGTATTGCCAGTTATTCCCCATCCATGTCTTTGTCAACACTCTGGAAATCTATCTAAAGGGCTTTTGTCCCTTTTTTCACTCAAACTTTTTACTTTACCATCTGATGACATGCATTGAGAGCAATAAAAACCAAACAAAAAACCCAAACAAATCAAAACAATAACAACAATAAACTAATGATAAGAAGGGCAGCTGGTGGTGTAGTCTATGGAGTGCCAGGTCTGGAATCAAGATTTATGCTCCTTAAGTTCAAATCTGGACCCAATCATACTAGCTATGGTATCCTGGACAAGTCACTTAACCTTGTTTGCCTCAGTTTTCCCAAGCTTAAATCAGTTGGAAAAAGAAATAGCAAACCACTTTAGTATCTTTGCCAAGAGAACCCCAAATGCAGTCATGAAGAGTCAGACACAAGCAAAAAAAAATCTGAACAATTATAAAATGATTAGAAACCAGTACTACAAGCAGACAGACTTTTGACCTGCTGTGATGGATTGTCCAATTCATTCCCTCCTACTTTATGACTGTGGTTTTTATGACTTGATAAATATAGCATTATTCCTATGTTGCTTATTATTATATTACATCAACTCTTTAAGAAGAAACAAACTCATTATTTACTTGGTCTGTCATAATGAGGGATCAGCTCACACAGACCAGGTGATTATGTAGCAAATACTTAAAAATAGGTATTAGCTATTTTTCTGCCCTCTCTCCCTCCCCTATGAATACATCTGAGGCACATAGTAGGTGCTGAATAAAATACTTATTGATGCATTGATGAGGTACAAATCATCATCCTCATCTCCACCTGACAGAATTTCAAACTCTCTTCTCGACTTACATTAAGTACTGTCTCCTCAATGAAGTTCATTCTTATGACAATATATTTTTACTCATTTCTTTAAAAAAGTGTTGTGTGTGAGGAGGAGACAAAGGAAAAAGGAAAGGAAAGGAAAAAAGAAATCTGGCAACTTAGCATTTGCTGTTCTGTATTTAACTTTTGTTAGCTATACAATAGCATGTGAAGTCCTTTAAGAGCAGGGACTGTTTCCCCAGTGACTAACAAAGTGCCTAACACATAGTAGGTAGTTATTGAACATTTGTTTAATCAACAAATAACTGGCTAAATTAAAAAAAAAACAAATTATGAAAGTCCATCGTAAATTCAAAACTTGTATTGCTAGGATTTCTTAGAATCACATCTCTAGTCTCATAAACTTTTTTTTCTTCTTCTAAAAGAAAAAAAACCAAACAAACAGTACCCTGTGGATAACATTGGGAATGAATTCAAAATGTTTTTAAGACTCCTCAATTTGGCTCCATGGTGTATGACACTGAAGTAATGAAAATTGGATTTTCTTGCCATTTAATTAAGCATTATCTTCTCCTTTCCCTTATGTAGTTCTAAATCCAGTGAAATGACATCTTTAAATAACAAAGGGGAGCATTGATGCTAGAAGCTTGGTGAACATTTCTTTGACTAACATAACAACCTGGTAAATTCTAGGTTTTTCATACTTAATTGGGACTAGAGAATGAAGAAAGTTATTTAAAAACAGATACTTAACCCTAAAAATATTTAAACATTTAGCTGAAAATTGACTAAAAGTCTAGAAAACATAATCATTCAACTCATCAACAGCCATGTATTAAGCACCTACTATGTGTCAGGTACTGCTATAGATCTGAGCCTCCATTCAGCCCCACACTAGCTATGTGCCCTTAGGCAAGTCACTTAAAACAGTTTGCCTCAGTTTCCTTACCTATAAAATGGCAACAATAATACTTACCTCCTAAGACTGTTGTAAGATCAAATGAGATAATTATAAATCACTTAACACAGTGCCTGGCACAGAGTAGGTACCATATAAATAGTAGTTATTATTATTATTATTTATCATTATATAAAACAGTCTCTAATTTTAAGGAACTTCTCTTCTGCTGGAGGCACAATTTTAAGAATATACAAATATGGTTTCTTGGGGAGAGGGGGAGAGGCAAGTTGATTTTCATAAAAGAAGTTATTATTCATCAAGTATTTCATATCTTATTTATGTATTTCCCTCTTCGCAGTGTCATCTACAAAAGTTCTGGCTTAGTTGATTCTCAAACAAGCTCTTGGTTGCCTATAAAAATACATTGACGCTCAAGGACAATATTAAGTTGTTGGACATAGTCCTACTTTAGAACTGGTTTTACAGTGTGTAATGGATTGGGGGATGCTGTTTCTGAATAGTTTAAATTAGATGAAGCCTGTAAAATGATTAATTCAAAATCAAACATTCAACAAATGATGAATTTGCTTTAGAAATGTGAAATGAGCAATGCCCTTTCCATATTAGAATGTTATGAACTTGGAGGGGGAAATGCAACATAATCGACTTTTTGGTTAAGTAAGTTTTCTTTTTCTTTTCTTTTCTTTTTTCCTTTTTTTTTTTCCTGCCCTGAAGATTAACTCTTATTTTAAAATGATCTCAGATACTTGATCAAATACATTTGGAATTTCTGAAATTGTGCTGTTGAAAGACAGCAACTCTTACAGGAAAAAAAAAACAAACAAAAACACACACACAAACACACATCCCATCATTAGAGTAAAACAGGCCTGAGGAGATCTGGCACCATTGTTAATGATATGTTGGATTAAAGAGAAAAAAAAAAGTCAAGAACAGTCATAGATCAAATCTAATTTAATTTAATTATCTATGTTTCATGGAAAATATGTGAAATTATATGGGTAATATGAAATTGATCCTGTCCCCTTCCCCTGAAATGTTTGTAGAGAAGCTGTTTGTAGTTAAAGTCATGTAAAGTACATTTAAATTTTGCTAAATACCTTGGAATTTTTCATGATCCTATCTTAAATGTGTTAGCAAATCACAGACACTTTCTTTGTCAAGACTTGGGGGGAAAGTCTGAGTTGGATCTGGCTTTCATTATGTGATCCATTAGGGCAGTTGGATCAACAACTGGCATTTCATATCATTGCTTTGATTGCTGGCTGGAGGCCCTTTCTGCACAAGCAAGGTAAGAAGGTGAACAGTCATTGAACTTGAATTTGATCACTATAGACAAGCCAACCATATGGTACAGAGGAGAAGAAGGGGATATGAGAGAGGATATTGAAAAGGGTGGGGGGGAGAGGATCCCTCCGATGCCATAAAATTAGAATTTTGTTTTCGTTGATTTATCTTCCATTATCCCAATGGTACTTCGATTTTCCAGATGTGAAAGTAAAAAGAAATTGTTTTGTTTTTCTCCCTCCATCCTATAAAAAAACTTTTAACAGTTTATCAGTGAGTGGGACTGTATCTCCCTTTAAAGCTTGTAGGAATGTGGAGGGGGAAGGGAGATAAATACTAAGGGTATAAATGCAATGTGAGCACTTTTGTAAAGGTGTGTTTCTAGAAGAAAGAAAGCTAAATGGTGACTTGGCAATATGGAATTCACACCTGGGGGCCCAGAGTAATGAAATCCAGATGTGCTCTGAGCTAGCCTACTGCTATGTCTGATTGGCAGGAACTGAGAAGACATGGGATTGAATTTCAGCTCTGCCATTTTACCAGTTTTGTGACTTCTGACAAATCAGTTTTACTTTTCTGGGCCTCAGTTTTCATTTTTGGAAAAATTGGAGAAGATATGTACACTTTCTCTGATATTGACTGTTAGGAAGACTCTCAGGTATGCTTATTAAAAAGCACAATCTCATAGAATATGGAGTTTAGTACAAAAAGGGACCTTAAAGATGAGTTATTCCAAATGTCTCATTTTATAAATGAAGAAACTCAGGCTCAGGGAGTTGGAGGACTTGTCCAAAGGTCACAAAAGCTTATTTCAGGGGTAAGGTTAATATGAACTTATTCTTTTCTTTTCTTTTTCTCCTCCCTCTCTCCTTTCCTCTTTTCCTCTCTCTCTCTCTCCCTTCTTCTCTTTTTTTCTTTCTTTCTTTGTTTCTTTCTCCCTTTTCTTCCTTTCTTCAATATTCCCTTTTTCCCTTTTTTCTTTTCCACTCTTTTCCTCTCCTCCCTTCTCCTCTTTCCTCCTCCCCTTTCCTTTCCTTTCCTCTTCTCTCATCTTCTTTTCTTTCATCTCTTCTGCATTTCCTTCCTTCCTTCCTTCCTTCCTTCCTTCCTTCCTTCCTTCCTTCCTTCCTTCCTTCCTTCCTTCCTTCCTTCTTTCCTTCCTCCCTTCCTTCCCTTTTTCCTTCCTTCCTTTCCTCTTTCCCTCTTTCTTATTTATTTATGTATTTAATTAATTTGTTTGTTTATCTATTTACTTATCTATTCTTGTCAATATTAGAACTAAACAATCAGCAAGGGCACAGAATCAGAGAATTTGAGGAACCACAGAAGTTTTTGCTTTAACTTGTACCTAAACAGGAATTCCCTTAAACATACACAAATTCTCCTCTGTGCTTCCGGTAGAGATCTTGTCTGAGAAGTGATGCCTCTGTATGTGGTGAATGTCACCTTTGGACACCTCTGAGATTGAAGAAATCCCTTCTTGCAATGAACCCAAACCCTCATCTCTCCAATTCCCACTCAGTGTTCCTAGGTGTGCCCTCCTGGGCTGGGGGGGCGAAGGGGAAACATGAAACCCTCTTCCAGACAATGCTGTCTCAGCTACCTGAAGATGGCTCTCATGCTCCTGTCTTACCTTCTAGGCCACATACCCTTAATTCCTTAATCAAATTCTCAGCTCCTTAGATGTCTGCGAGCTCCTCCAGTCCCTTCACTAAACAGATCATTTCTCTTGGATGAACTCAATGTCTTTCCTAAAATATGGCTGAAAACATGGCTTGTGACAGGAGGATGTTCCTCATCTTCTGAAATGATGGGACCTTTCTCTCTAAAATTATTTGCTATCGAATCTGGATGATAGAATCTTCCCGATCAGAATATAAATTATTGAGGGAAAGGCTTGTTTTTGCCTTTAAAAAAAATTCCTAACACTTTATTCAATTCTCCACATGTAGTAATAAATGCTTATTTAACAAACGCTAGTTTGTTAAATGATTACTGGTTGGAAGCCCAGATCTGAACATAACAGTCAAGCTAAGGTCTGATCGGGGAGTAGGAGCTCCATCACCTCCTATATCTGTAGAATTATAAGTAAGAAGTGGCCAGCACACTATTCAAATGTAGAAAGAAGGAAAAAGAGGCAGAAAAATAACAGTACTAAAAGTAAGATGAAACATTTACTTCCCCACCCATTCCTAAAGCCTCAACTGAATAAAACGGAGAGATTATGACCCCATCTACTGGCAAGAGGAAATATGTTATGACAACAATAATAATATTCGTTATATGACTAATTCTACTATCATTGTCATTACTATGTTTTTCATTGTCTGTTTTAAGAACAACAATCCCATTATTTCAGCCTTTTTTGTACTTGTCTTTTCTTCTTTAGGACAAAGCATTTATTGAAACTCCCAAACTATTAATATGGATCATTTTAATACAAAACAAAACCAAAAATACCCTTCACCCAATCCTTATAAGATCGCACTTTACAGATAATATAAATGACCCTTGATGGAGGCACTAGTTACTTAAACTTGTAAGCTTCTCTACTTCCCTCTCCCCGGGCCCATTAGGTGGGCACAAATAGTATAGGAGATAATGGGACAGCCCCATTCAGACAGAATTGATGTCAAATGTCAACTGGATTCCCTTACACCCAAGAAACAATGGTCACCACAGGTCAGCATTGACGTCAGCAGCACAGTACACGGAGTTTTCTCTGCCTTTGCTTTATTTGAACTATAAATAGAGGGTGCTGTGTTAGCCTTCTACTTTTGACTACTCCAAGTTAAATTGTCTGTCTCCAAAAAATAAAACTTATAGCCATCTCCTTGTTCTGCTTCTTATAAAGCCTTTTCCAAGCTCCTATCGCAGCATACTGTCACTGATGGTACACATCTAAAACTTCCATAAAAAATCAAATAGAACTTTCAGCAAGTATCACCTTTTCTTCCTTAAATTTGTTAGAAGTCTCTAAATGCAAGGTCTGCCTTTGGAAGCCATCAGTCTCACCCCTTGATCATAGCCCATTGTGAAGGAAATCTTGAAATGCACAGAATTTGACAATTTCTTTGTGAAAAAGGTCTTCTCGCTCTTCTTCCTCACCCCCACCTTGCTACTCCATTCAACTGACATTTTCCTGAAAGGCAGGCTTTCTGTCATTCACTCAGAAAAACAGCCTAGTTTTTCATCCCTCCAGTAGGGAAGCCCAGTAGGATTCCTGCTTGGCAGTTTTCACCTTACGTGGTCAAGATCAGGATTATTGCCAAAAGTGCAAATAACTAAATCCAAAGGTCCCGGGGGCCAGGAGGTTTTTCAGGAGGGTCTGGTCAGGGGAGTAACCAATAAAGGTAGAATCCTCAAATTATAGATGCTGCTTCTTCTCCTCAAAGAATAACTTTGTGTTTATTTTTGTCCTTTATGCACATATATGTGTGTATATGTATATATACACATATGTACATAAATACATATATATGCATACATACATATATGTATGTTTATATATATTTATATTTAAATATATTTATGAATATGTATAAATACATATATTTATTTTTATAGCATATAAAATATACATATAGCATATGTACATATATATGCTACAAAAGACTTTAAAATCCTTTGCATCTAACCCAGTACTGGGCATAAAGCAGGCACTCAATGAGGGCAACTGGGTGGCAGAGTGGCTATAGCACTGGCTCTACAGTCAGAAGGAAAAACCTAAGTTCAAATCTTTTCTTAGACACTTAATAGCTGTGTGATTCTGGGCAAGTCACTTAAACCTGTTTGCCTCAGTTTCCTCATCTGTAAAATGAGCCGGTGAAGGAAATGGCAAACCACTCCAGCATCTTTGCTAGGAAAACCCCAAATGGAGTCATGAAGAGTCAGACACAATAAAAAGGTGCTTAATAAATGCTGAGTGATTGATCGATAGAACATCATTCTCTCAATCATTGCTTAAATATTGGGCGCTTATAAATAACCCCTGTTGGAAGAGACAGACATTGAGGGCCAGTGTCTTTTTTATTTAAAAAGTTTTATTTCTTACTATGCTTGCGTGATTATAGGGTTAGCTCTTTGTGGCTTTTTCTCTGGAACAAATGTTGACATCAATCTGGTCTGTTCTGGCAGTATCTCCCCTGGTTCTGTTTTTAGAAGATCTGGGCTGAGTGTGTGGCTTGGCAGGTATATCAAGGTGTAATTTGTGATGGGGACCAAAATCTAGGCTTTGTCTTCTGCAGGGTTATCATCATTAAAGGCAACAGAATTTACCATTAGAAGAGGGTCACAAGGGGGAAAAAAAGCTAGTGGAAAGAGCTCAGCTGCTGTAGTTATTGACTCATTGACTTGATGGGAAGATAAAATAGACCACAGAAGTCAATGCAGTTCAGTCCCTTATTATTATTGTTGTTATCAGCATTGTTATAATCAGATTGCCAAAGGTCACATTGGTGGGATGTAGCAAAATGAGGATTTGAACCCAGGTCCTCTTTCTCCTAAGCTAATATTCATTTTCCCCATTGTTTCATCTGTTGTTGAATTGTCTTTCAGTTGTGTCCTACCTCATTTGGGATGTTTTTGGCAAAGACACTGGAGTGGTTGACCATTTTCTTCTCTGGCTCATGTTATAGAAGAGAAAACCAAGGCAAAAAGGATGAAGTGACTTGCCCAGAGTTATACAGCTAGTATCTGAAACCACATTTGAACTCAAGACCTCCTGATTGCAGGACTGACACTCTGCTTAACCATCCAGCTATCTTTGTTCAATAATTTTTATTAACTATGAGACTGTTGGCAAGTCACAACCTTTTTAGATATCAAGTTCCTTTCAGTAAAATAAAATGTGCTAAATAGAGGATAGTTTCCTTCCTTCCTCCCTCCTTTCCTTCCTTCCTTCCTTCCTTCCTTCCTTCCTTCCTTCCTTCCTTCCTTCCTTCCTTCCTTCCTTCCTTCCTTCCTTCCTTCCTTCCTTCCTTCCTTCCTTCCTTCCTTCCTCCCTTCTTTTTAAATAAAGTACTTGACTGGGAAGCCTGCATTTGGATTGTTAGTGTTTAGCATCAACGACATTATCAGAAATTGTCAGGTAACATTCTCCTTTGATGCCATCAGACCTTGCGGAGACATCTGCTTGATTGTTTGAAAACACCTGGAATACAGCAACCTGATTACAACCCTTAATTTGTCACTGGGTTGTCATTGGGGCTCTTTTGAGTTTCTGATTTGCATTTGACACCACAGTTTATTTCAGTAATGACTAGCCTCCTTTATATCAGACTCAGCAGCTGTGGAATTCCTTAGTGTCTTACTGATAGCTGCCATTGATCTTCTGGGAGAAATCTATACAGTTCAATTTGACAAGTACTGATTATACATATATACATATATATATATACACACATATATAAATTTAGATATAGATACATAACACACATACACACACACATACACACACACACACATAACTTCTTATAAAAGCCAAAAAGGGAGGTAGTCTCATATCATGCAAAGAGGGCTGATCTTATTCACAAGGAAATGTTAAGGATTCTGTGGAAGCCAATGTTTTGAAATACTTGAAGGGCAGGGAAGTAGTCAGTGGCCAGCAGCTATGACTTGGTCACTTCCTGGGCAAGGATTCTGGATGGAGGAAAGCCCTAAAAAAACCCTTCTTGGGGGCCTATGCTGGGATCCCAATTGATAATGATGAAGGAGTGATTGGCTAAAGGGAATTAGGCTGGATTTGGAGGCAGAGGGCCTTGATTCAAATCTTATCTCTGCCACATACAGTCATGCTAATCCCTCCACTGAGTATCAGTTCCCTCATTTATGGAGGTTGGATGAGATGATGTCTAAGGTCATGTCAAGCTCATGACGATTTTATAATCAAAGTCATGACAGCACATTGCTGGGTATTCAAAAATATAAGTAATCTCTCTTCTCTGTCCTCTGTCTGCATAGCTCTTCCCCAACATTGCTGATATTCTCTTTACTATTCAATTGCTCTATAGCTTGAATAAGAGACAGGGAATGTATGATATTTCTAGTCCCTGGAAATGGGCCTAGAAATGATCCTCTTATTCTTAAATTAAATTTAAAATTGTAGATCATACACCGATAGCAACTACCATGTCTTAAATTATTTTGTTTACGTATATTGTGTCTTCCCAGGTAAATAATAACTAACATTTGCAGAGTAATTTAAAATTTTAAAGCTCTGGCCATAAGTTACCTCATTTTATTCTTACAATGATCCTCGGAGGTTGATGCTATTATGACCCTCATTTCACAGATGATTAAACTGAAGCAAACAGAAGTCATGACTTATGTAGTGTCACTTAGTGAATTTAAATTCTGGTCTTCTTGATTCAAAGTTCATTGTTCTATCCACCATGTGACATAACTGCTTTTAAATGCAAATTCTTTGACGGGAAGGCTGACACCTGCTATTACAATATTTGCTCATACTACTCAAAGAAGCTTTCTTCCCATACACCACAGATGTAAAGTAAAAAGGTTTGCTAGCTTATCCAGGTCTTGATTGGAGAGGATTATAAAGACTTCTCTTAGTCATCTCCCCAAGATCTGGTCCAAGCAGCAGGATTTATCTCTTGGAAGAGGCCCTTTTATCAAAGTAAACTTCAGGGATTCTAGAAATGGTAGACAATTCTGTGATATGGAATCCACCTGTGGTGGAGGCAAGAAAAAGAAAGGAAACCTGATTTTTGTTCATGTTTTCCCACTCTCCCATGTAAGTACCTAGGAAGCTTTCTTTGGACAAGTTATGTTACTTAGATTTCATCTTACAGGCAACTTCTACCCAAAAGTTCCCTCTATTGATGCAACTTTGATGCACCTTATCTTAATATCTTAATATTATCTTAATATCTTAAAAAGATGTCTGAGGCACAGAGAGGATGAGGATTGTGTCCAATGAAAATGAATTGATGCCCATCAATTGGGGAAGGCTGAATAAGTAATTATTTTATATGAAAGTAATGAAGTGTTATTCTATAAAAAGTGATGAACACATTAATTTTAGAAAAGTTTGGAAAGATTTGCATGAATTGATGCTGAGTGAAGCAAGAACAAGGAAAACATTGTACATAGCAACAAGATTTTGTAATGATTAGCTATGATAGTCTTGGTTCTTCTCAGTAATTCAGGGATCCAAGGCAATCTCAATAAAATTTGGGCGAAAAATGCCATCTGCATCCAGAAAGAGACCTATGAACAATGAATGGGAATCAATCCATACCATTTTCACCATTTTTCCTTCTTTTTTGCTTTCTCATAGTTTTTCCCTTTTTTCTGATTTTTTTTTCCAATATGACATATGGGGGTGGAGGGAGGGAGGGGAAAAGTCGGAACAGAAGTGAGTGCAAGGGATAATGTTGTAAAAATTACCCAGGCATGGATTCTGTCGATAAAAAGTTATAATTATTAATAAATAAATAAATAAATGATAAAGGAAAAAAAGAGAAAACTTTCTATTTACTATTCCACCCTATGTCTCAATGTATAGAGTTATAGAGCTAAAATTCTAGGGGACATAAAAATTGAGCAGTCCAATCCTTTAATTTTAAAAGTGAAGAAACTGATAGTTGGGGCAGTTAAGTGACTGATCCACCTCAAGTCATTCAGACAGCAGGGAGCAGAGCTGCTATTTGAGCCCACAGTCTCTAATTCCAGAGCCTGATTACTCATGACCTTTATAAAATTTATATTTTTTAAAAAGTCTTTTTCTGTCCATGTCTTCTGGTCCCTGTTTCACAGACCTAGAAACTAGTCTTAGCATTTCTATTAATTAGTTGGGTAACTTGAGAGTGAATCATAATCTCTCTGAACCTTGGACTCCTTTTTCATAAAAGAGTGATCAGAACCAGCCTTTGTCTTCTTTCCAGGAATGTTGTAAGCATCAAATAAGATACCTTAGGATTAAACTACTCAAATGGATCCATGGTTTTATCCATTTGGAAAGTCTCTCAATGCCAATCACAATCTACACATACTAGTCTTGCAGGTGACTCAGGAATTGCTAAATATCAAATAAAAGAATGAATGAAAGTTTTTTTTTTTTTAAAACCACAATGCACTAAAGATGTTTATAAAAATAACCACAGCATAAAATGAATTTATAACTGAGGAATCATTGAATTCAACCTCTACTTTTTACAGATGCAGATGCACATTGAGATCCAGATGGAAATAAACTTTCTCAGAGTCTATTTGAGGAGCAAATAGTGAGCAAGACAGTGAGAATACATTCATTATTAATTATTACTTTTATTCTGGTGTCCTTGCAGCATTCAGTCATTGTTTTTAATGAAAAAGAAATCATTGTACAAAGCCTAAAATACATTCACATGTAGTATATATGTTAAAGATAACACACATATAACGCATATATGACATATAGAGATCAATTTAATACTGCACTAAGACTTTTGGAATAACCTACCTGTTGTTGTTTCTCCTTCATTTTTGAAGAATGCACTTCCTCCTATGAAATTAAGCTTGCAGTCCCAATGTTAAAACATTCCTGATGATAATTTAGTAAAGAAAATACTGACTTCACACATTTTAAAAATGAAACTTTGATATTTGCTCAATGACTAAAGAGAAGAAAGAGATAAAAAGAGGAAAATCTTATGTGACTTTACCAATACATGGGTTGATACTAGGGATCATACTGTTGTATTTTAAATCACTTGAAATCTTTCAATGTCAAGCCCAAATAGAATGATTTTGGAGGGAAAAAAAAACCCTGAGGTTTATATGAACAGATACAAAGTGAACACTTTTAGGAAAGCAATTTATACAATGGTAACCTTACATTAAAGGCAACTTTGAAAGTTTAGGAATACTGATCAACACAATGGAATGCAACACTGAGTTTCAGAAATATTCTGTCTCCAAACAGAGATGATGAACTCAGAGGATAAACTGAAATAAATTCATAATAATACATACCTACATACATGCATAATACATATATATATGTATAAATAATATACACATTATAATACATACATACATATATGAAATAAATACATAAACAAACAAATATGTGAACATGTCTACTTGAATAATTTGTTTTGCTTGATATTTTATTGGATTTTGTTTTTCTGGCTTTCTCAATGGAGGGGCAAATGGGAGAAAGGATTCAGAATTCTATTTAAAAAAAGAAATGAATTAAAAATAAATATCAAACACAAGTAGTTTCTGCTGACAGCGCATCGGAGGACTCTCAGAATGCCAGCTCCTTGAGGGAAGAGAGCAGTTTTGTTTTTACCTTTGTATCCCTAACATGGAGTACCATGCTCGGCGCAAAGTAGGAGCTTAATAAATATTTATTGAATTTAAATTAATTGAATTGAGTCACCCAACCAAGCCTTCCTAATGTGAACCATGGGTAGCAATAAAAACATGTCCTTGAAGCCTAACTGATTGTCATAAATGCTGCATCAATGCCAGATAAAAGACAGAGCTATAAGATATAGAACATCAGACAAGACTTGTTGCCTTTTGAAAGTGTGAAATAAAATCCTTTTTGTTTTGTTTTGTTTTATGAGGAAACAACAGCTGTTTTCTGAAGCACCACAATTCAGTCAGTGTCCTGGAAGTATTAAAAGCGATCAAACCAACAGAATGCCAGATTCAGAGCCGGCTTGATGTGATGTTCAATCACTTGTAATATTGTGCCAACAGATTGGATTTCTGATCAGTCAATCATGCATGGACTAATTCGACACAGATGATTTACCTGGAATGGTTTCAAGTTAAGTTCTTTCCTTCTCTTACCTGAAAGTATTTCTGAAAAGAAAGCTTTTGCCTTGAATGCTGAAGATGGGTGCTAATAGCTGATAGAGTGAATGAGAGCTGTAAAAAGACCAATCTCATTTTCTAAGACTTTAGTCAAGGCACCAAGCTCTAGGATGACATTGATCTTATAGGAACGTCAGTCAATTGTCAACAGACATCGTATGTACATCCTATGTACCAGGCACTGTGCTAACTACTGCTGATACAAAAAAAAAAAAAAAAAAAAAAAAAAAAAAAAAAAAAAAAAAAAAAAAAAAAAAAAAAAAAAAAAAAAAAAAAAAAAAAGGAAAAGAAAAGAAAAGAAAAGCAAACACTGGCTCCTTCTCTAAAGGAACTCACATTCTAAAAGTAGAGATAAAAGTGCAAAAAAAAAATAGACAGGGCAAAGAAAAGGTAATCACAGGGGGATGGAAAAGATAGTAAATTTCTAGGAGGACAGGGGACTGCTCAGATGGTCTTTTAATGTTAGAGGGAAGGAGCAAAAACGCAGCAAAGACAAAGAATGAAGTCTCCCCTCCCAGAGGACTTCTTTCTAGGTTTCTGGGTTGCTAACTACAATTATTTAGGTTAAAGATACTTCACCTGTGGTTCATGAACTTTTTTTAAAGCTCTATTTTGCTATAATTCATTTTCTTTTCAATTGAATGTTTTATTTTCTGCATTTAAATACATTATTTTGAGAAAGGACTTAAGCTTCACAAAGGATCCCATCACACACACACACACACACACACACACACACACACACACCCTCAGTCCAGTAGTGCATCACAAGCAGCAATTGCTGGTGGACTTGGGATTTCTGCCCTCCACAACTACCTGTAGATTGAGGGATTGTTTTGTAGTCCTTCTGTGCAAGGAGAATAATGCTTAGAGATGTCTGTTGCTCAGTCTCCTGCTCAGCGAAAGTTTAGAGGAAGGTTATCTCTGTTCAGGCAAGTTTTCTTCTTGAATGGACTTAAAGCAGGATCCTTTGCCAAGTAGCCAGGGAACTAGTCTGTCCATACTATGTTTTGACCTGCATAATATTTCAAGCATCTGCCCACTCTCAGTTAAACAGGTGTCCTGTTGTGACCATCACTGCTTAGAATCAACTCCCTTGGAAGGTAAATTTTAGCAAGTGGGGGAAAAGATCAAGGTGACTGTACTTTTCCATGAAGATTTAAGTTTTTGAAATGGTTTTACAACCTTAATTGATTCTTTTTTATCTCAGCTCATAAGTTGCTTGGGGATGGTGGGCTAGCACAATAGAGAGTAGAATTTCATATTCCTCACCTGTGAAATAGGAATAATGATGATGATGATATCTAGAATTTCCATATTACTTTATTAAGGTTTATAAAGCACTTTACAAATATTATCCCATTTGATTCCTCATAAAAATCCTACTTGGCAGGTGCTTGTATTATCCCCATTTTAGAGATGATGAAAAGGTCACACAGCCAATAGATGGATACAACATTTTGCCAGATAAATGATCCAGATCTACAATTTTATTTTTTCCCCTAAAAACGCAGAGCTCTTCTGCAACTTCTAGCTTCAGGGAGCTGCCTGAGGTACAATGAAATTTCTCTTTGTCTCTGTCTCTGTTTTTCTCTGTCTCTATCTCTCTGTCTCTGTCTCTGTCTCTATATGTCTTTCTCTGTGTCTGTCTGTCTCTCCACACACACACACACACACACACACACACACTATATATATATATATATATGACATGGGACTTTCCATTAGGTCTCTCTGACTCCAAAAACAGCTCTTTAACCACTTTGAATAGCCAGAGATGTAAATATGACATCACATGAGAGAGCAGGTCATCCTAAATCTATATTGTTGGAAGCAGAGACATTTTGAAGGATGGAGTAAATGCAAATTCTTTTATAGAGCACAACCCAGTCTAGGACAAAATATAAACTGAATTAAAAATAAAATCCATAATAGAGAGTAATAAGATCTCATTTTTCCTCTCTTGCTCTGATTGCCATGTTTTGCAGATGCTGTAATGTTGGGTGTCGCCCCATTCATTCCCTGATCTGTCCTGAACTGCTGTTTTTTCCTTTGGAACCCTTGACTCTTGATCAACCTTTTCATTTGCCATGGTGGGTCCTGGCAATAGTCATATTTCAATTCTCAGCATCAATTTGGCTTGTCCTAGTACTTCCTTCTTGTACTTAAACTGTTTCCTGGAGTAGAACACTGTCACCTTGAAATTCTAGGTGCCATCCGTGCCTTTTAAGTATGTGCACACATTCTAGTCCTCCCCTCAACCCCCACCAGAAACAAAGGTACAAGTTGATTGTACAGTCTAAAAAAAGCCATACCAAAGATGGGACACAGTTATAAGGATATTGAAAAACATTTGAGATAATACTGTGAGAATTCTATGGTTTGTAAAAGCATTTTAGCAAGAAAAGAGGGTTGTAAAAAGGCTTGATACAAGCAGAGACTTCCTTGCTAGTTTGTCAACTTGAGTTCAAGAGCTCAAGCAGAGAATTTTAACTTTTTTTATGTTATTAAATCCTTTGGCAGACCAAACAAGCCTATGAACCTCTTCTCAGAAGCCATATTGTTGTTGTTGTTTTAAACCACATGAAGGGAAAGCTCGATTTTAGTTCAAAGTCGGTGAAAACAAAGGCGTCCTTTTTTCTCCATCTAAATTAATGTCTCCCCTGAAATATATCCATGGAAACCTTAAGGGTTCATAACCCAAGGATAAGAAGTCTTCTTACTCTAAATATTTTTTTTCTTGACAGATGCAAAATAAAAGGAAATAAGCATTTCTTAAATGAAAGAAGTTCTATTTCCTAGAGGTTTCACAGACATATACCATGGCTCTATAGATCTTGGATTTGGTAAGCAGCCTCTTTTAATTCATACTTTCCTGCAGAGACTCCCAAAGACTCAACTAAGTCTGGCAATGCATGTGTCAATCTCATTGTCAACATGGGCATCCCTGCGAAAAATATTTCCAAGTTATCCACAGCATTCAAAATTTCTTCATTTGCTATAACTGATAATTCCATGTATGATTTGTGAGATGCTGGCTAGTGTTAATTGTTGGGCCAAAATGAGCACAAGTGGAAAGAATGATCCACGCTCTGTTACATCTCAGCCTCTGAGGCTGCATTGAGTGAAAATTCAATTTTGAATAAAATTCATCCCCCAAAACTCCCTTCACTTTTGAAGATAATCTACTTAATGTAAAAGATCACTGTCAATTTGGTAGCTGATCTTTTTTTTTTTTTTTTTTTTTTTTGTCATCATTGAAAGCATCTGACAATATCCCTGAAAAGTTCGGGTTAAAAAGCATGGGAAAAACCACACAACCCTGCTTTACTCATTGGTGATTGAGAAAATTCAAGAGGATAATTTATTATCCAGAACCCATGCAAGTAAGCCATTATGGAACTAACAAACTTTTTCAGGCAGTCAAATTTTGCCAAAAGCCAAAGGTCTTGGTCAGATTGTGTATTGACTTCTGTATGGGACAATGGCACGGGCACAGGATCAACCTGTATGTTGTATTCACATCAAGGAAGGCACTGTGCTCTACAATTGTAGTAGCTCAAAAGAAATGGAAGATGCACAAATTTAGAGACATTTGGACTCTTTCTGCCTGAACTGTGGTGAGGCTTTTTAGGTCCTTGTTGGCTTGATCAACTAAGGTTAGACACTATACCTGGCTCCAATACAGTGATGTTATTTTAGCAGAAATGCACATTTCTCACAAAACAGAAACAAACACACCCTTCCTTCCTAACCTTTCATTTCTTGCGATTTACAAAGGCACTATAGGGTTCATGCTTCTTTTGCCACCCTTCTGCCCTCACACTTCCTTGCCTGGACTCCCACAACAGTGAGAAGTTGCCCACTTTTCATCTCGCCTCAGTTTTTTCATCTGTAAAATGAGCTGGAAAAGGAAATGACACCATTTTAGTGTCTTTGCCAAGAAGATCTCAAATGGGCTCATGAAGAATCATACACACCGAAAAATAACTAAACAACAGAGAGGACCTTATTTAACTCACTCCAATCTTCCTCCCTTCACACCAAATTCACTCCTTTGGAAATAGTAGATACTTAATGAATGTTGGTTATATTTTTCTGCCTGATTGTCATATTTCTGCTGACCCCCGATTTGCCCTTGCATTCTCCATTCCACCTACACTCTCAGTCTATTCAAACCATGTTGCTGACTCTAATGAATGTTCAGATACCCTCTTATTTCTGATTCTTATCTCACTCTATTGTTGCTTGCTAGTGCCCTGACCTCTTTTGCTATTCAAAAAATTCACTCCTTTCCCCTGACCTCTCAAAATCAGACCGCCGATTTTAGAGCTCTCTGCCCTCTCTGGTACTGTGTCTAAGGTAGGCAGCTTTTGGGCATCCTCTCAGAAGAATTCTGGATACAACAGATTTCTGGTTTCAAGATTTTGACTGAAAAGGGCTAGAAAAGCAGGATGGCAGCACCCCAAAAGAGAAGTACCATTTTTTTTTGTTTTGTTTTTGGCTGAGGCAATTGGGGTTAAGTTTCTTGCCCAGGGTCACACATCTAGTGTCTGAGGCCAGATTTGAACTCAGGTCATCCTGACTTCAGGGCTGGTGCTCTGTCCTCTGTTCCACCTAGCTGTCCCAGTACACAGATTTCTTTTTAAAATGGCTGATTTCAGGCTGAGATTCACTAGAGAAAATATCAACTTCGAATATGTTTAGTGCTTAAAATTTTTCAATAAAATTTCCAGACTAAACCATTATTGTCAAATTATTACCAATATTATCTCATTAAAATCTCATAACCACCCTGTGAGATAGGAAGGAGAGTTTTGATCATTCTCCCCATTTTACAGAAGAGGAAATTGAAGTTTCAAGAACTTAAGAAACTCCATAAGTCAGAAACTAGTGAGTAACTGAGGCAAGATTAGAATCCAGATCTTCCTGTCTCCAAGTACAACACTTTGTCCATTCCCCTTTAGTGTTTCTCAAACCAGAGTCAATAAAATTTGTAATTAGCCTGCTATGTGACAGGCACTGTGCTAAGACATAGAGATATAAAGAGTCAAAAGTCTCTGCTCTCAAGAGGCCCACAAACCAAATCCAAAGAACGAACAAACAACAATCTAAGACTAACAATTCTGAAACTACAGGAAAGGGGGAAGGAATCATTAAATAAGAGCGACTGTGAGATCTACTCATTGACAGATAGTACTTTATGATGAAAAAAGAATTGGCTCCTAGTCAAGGAAGGTAAAGTCAAATCCCATTTCTGACACCTGTACCTGGCAGACTTTGCCACGTCTCTTTCTTTCCTTGAGCCTCAGTTTCCTTGCGTGTAGAAAGTGGGGTTAGACTATTTGGCTTTTGCATTCCCTTCCAACTCTAAATCAAAGACGCTCTGATTGCATTCATTAAGCTTCAAAAAACTTTGCTAAGTCTTTAAAAAGAGTTCTGCATATGGAGTTGGGGGAAAGGAAGGGAGTGGAAAGAAAAAGAGGGGATTGGAGACATTATAGCTGACGACTGGTTGGTGAATGCTCTTTTTGAGTCTCCAGTTGGGGATATTTTCTTAATTTGGTAAACCTCATTCCTCCTGCATTGTTTCTGTAAGCCATTATATATGGGCATGGGGGTGGGCAGAAGAAAGACTTCCGGCATCTTTCTCCATGAAATCATCCTTAGGTTATCAGTTTTAGATGATTTAATTTCAGCTGGGATTTGGATTGTATAGTCAGCAAGGATGCTGATCTACAAACCCATCAGGATCTCACCCATTTTAGGACAAAAATAGCAACATAGTGGGGTGGATGCCGTGGAAGTCCTTTGCCCAATGGCTGATTTGAGAGCTGGGGATAAGCCTTAACACTTATTTGTATCTCCCCTGCTTAAATAGTCTTTGTGGGCCAACAAGAGGCAAATTAGGCTAGATGAGCTTTTTGATAAGGTGGTTTAATTAACTTTTATTTGTGCTCTCCACCAAAACTGCTCAGGCAGACTGGGCTCTTTATCCTTTGGGTTCCACAGAAGGCATTCTTCTGAGAAGGTTTTAATCATTTCCATGCAAAGTGGCCAAAGACTAAAAATCATTTTCCTCTTTTATGCTAAAATAAAAAATGAAAAATCAGCCACAAACAAGCTTATGTTTAAAGCCATCTTTATATCTTCCTAGCATCTCTCATTGGTCACGAGACAAAACATGCATGAATGAGTTAGAAGGGGGATAAGAAATTCATCAATTAAAGAACCCACAAAAATGCTTGTAGCAGCCCTTTTGTTTAACATAAGGAACTGAGTGGATATCCACCAGTTGGGGAATGGCTGAACAAGTTATGGTATATAAATATTATAGAATATTATTGTTGTATACAAAATGATGAGCAGGCTGATTTCAGAAAAGCTTGGGAAGACTTATAGGAACTGATGAAGTGAAGTGAGTAGAATCAAAAGAACATCATACATGGCAACAACAAGATTATGTGATGGTCACTTTTGACAGACTTGGCTCTTTTCAACAATGAGATGATTCCAATAGACTTGTGATGGAGGGACCCATCTGCATCCAGAGAGAGGATTATGGGGACTGAATGTGGATGACAAGACAGTATTTTCACCCTTTTTTTGTTGTTTGCTCATTTGTTTTTTTCTCTACTTTTCCCCTTTTTGATCTGATTTTTCTTGTACAGCATGATAAATGTGGAAATATGTTTAGAGGAACTGCACATGTTTAACCTATATTACATTACTAGGTGGCCTGGGAGGGAGAAAAATTTGGAATATGGTTTTGCAAGGATAGATGTTGAAAACTATCTTTTCATTGCATGCATTTTGAAAAAAATAAAAAGCTATTACAAAAAAAGAAATTCTCCAATTACCTGTGAAAAGTTTCCAAAAGAACCTTAGAAAATGTACCAGAGTACATGCTGTTAGTACCTGCATATATGTCATACCTCTATGCGTATGTGTGTACAAGGTATGTCATGTGGTACATTGGAAAGAGAACTCTCCCTGGGGTCAGGGAGACCTGAATTCAGGTTTTCCCTTTTACCTACTGGCTTCGTGACCCAGGCAAATCACTTACTTTTTCAAAGCTCCCAAAAACTCTCTAAAATTTTAAGTTGTAGAGTAGTAAGAGTTAGATCTGAATCAGTGGAAGGAGTTGCTATACTGGGAGACCTGTATATTGAAGAAATTATAGCCTCCAGTCCTCCTTCCCATGAAAATCAAACCAAAAATTGGAACATGTCATGTGTGTAAAGATATTATCTAATGATTTCATATAATGTTTAAAAAGTCTACGATTGGTGTGGATACCAACCTGCCCCCATCAAAGCAAGTTAATTACCACCTTTCTATCCCTCTTGATTCTGTCAGACTAGTAGGGATGTTAGCCCCCAATTACCTTGCTTTACTTGGCTAATATTCTGATTATATTTTGTGTGTGGATGTTCTTTCCTGTGATCTAATGTACAATCTCTGAGGGATCATATTGTATCCTTTGTGTCTTTGTATTACCACAACCTAAAACAGTGTCAGGCACACATGGTGCCAGGAATAGAGACTGGACTTAGGATTTCATTGAGGATCCAGTGAGAAACTTTCCTTTTTAATGCCAGTTGGCACTATCTCTGCAACTGAGAATCTTAATTACCCTGAGTATTGAGAAATGACTTTTTCAGGAGGAGACAATCGTGTCTCAGAGGCAAAACTTGAAACCAGGTCTTTTGGGCTATAAAACTAGTTCTCTTTTTTACTATACCACAGTCCACTTCTTCTGTTACAGAGCAGGTACTTAGCCTATCCAAATATCCTTAAATATTCATATCCTTAAATAATCAAGTCATCTCCATACTCAGATCTGAAAGCAAAGTAAGATTTTAGTAGATGATCTCTAAACCTATGAGTTGCGATTATATCTATGGTTTCAATTGTTAAAAATGATAAGAGTATCTTATTTTCAGGGGGTTTATTCCTTGGAAATGTGATAAGAAGAACTTCAGTATTTTACTCTGAGAAAAGGCTTCCTTTGCTTTATCTGAGATCAGTTCTTATCAGTAACTCCAATTTCTAGTACTAGGGTCAGTTCAAGCCAATTATCAAATTTCTTCCCATTCTGCATAGATAAAAAAAGAGAGCTGAACCTCTATTCAGAGATTTGTACTCTCACAAGAGCATTAAGGGGGAAAAAAGTTATGAAGATCCTTACTTTTGGTCAATATTCTCTAAAGATGAAAGATAAATAAAAGATTATGCACATTGAAGGCTCCTGGAATTTTACCCTCCACAAAATACTTATCCAATTATTTGGTATTTGCTTTGTATACATAAAACACACCCTATGGGGCTTTTTCTTTAATCTGCATGTGTACTTGTAGTTTTGGGTCTTTAGAGAGTAAGTCCACTATTTACACCCTCAAAATTCTAAGGGCAATCCTGAAGGGGCTGCATTTTGAGTATTCTTGAGCCCTCATTGGTGTGTTTTATTTTGATAATTGGCTAGTGAGACAATTAAGTTTTAAGGAAAGTATAAAAAAAAACAGTAGTCACCATCCTCACCGCCCCCTCTCAAATTAGAGCATATTCTCCCCTTGGAAATACAAAGTTCCTGGAAGAGTGAGCTCAAAATTTATGAAAATTGCAATGAAGACACAAAACATGTGACAAAGGGATACTTACTTCATAGTTCCTGGTAATTGGCAATCCTTTTCTTCCTTTATTTATTTATTTTTTGAATATTCATTAAGTGTCTCTTAGCTTTGGATGTCTGCTAAACTCTGAGGGTCAGTTTTCTTTTAGTCATTTCACTTCAACATAAAGAACCATGCTCCCCAAATTTGCTTGGGGGGGGGGGGGCAACCAGAGAGAATGTCTAGAGTCAACAGGTGGACTGTCTTGTTCATGAAACAGTCAGGAAGCCATTATCAGTTAGATCAGCAGTATAAGTAAAGTATAAGAAGAGTGAAAAAGTGAGGGAGGTTAAGTTATAAATAATCTTGAATACCATTAGAGTATTTTGTATTTGCTCTTGAAGGCAAGAGGGAGCAATTAGAGTTTATTGAGTAGGGGAGTGACACGACTGGACCTGTGTTTTAGTCAAATCACCTTATTGGCCATGTGGAAAGTAAGTTGGAGCAGAGAG
Source organism: Sarcophilus harrisii (assembly GCF_902635505.1). NCBI lineage: Eukaryota > Metazoa > Chordata > Mammalia > Dasyuromorphia > Dasyuridae > Sarcophilus > Sarcophilus harrisii. The sequence continues at coordinate 13,584,663 of NC_045428.1, read as the reverse complement.
ACTTGACTCAGGCCGACTTACCAGCAGGCCATACACATCATTTAGATATTGGGTGATGGGTTTATACTAGTGTCAGAGGAGAGAAGAGGGTATGTTTAATAAATGCTGCAAAGGAGAAACACGCAAGTCTTGGAAACAGCTTGGATATGGAGGTGGAGTTGGATGAGAGACTTCAGGATGACTATAAATTTGGGAGTCTGAGGGATTGGGATAATGGTGCTGCTCTCATAATAACAGAGAAGGCAGGAGAGCAGGGACTGGAGAATGATAATGAGTTCTGTTTTAGACATATCAAATTTAAGATGTTTACTGGACAACCAGCTTGAGACGTCCAATACGCAGTTGGAGATATAAGATTAGAGATCACAGATTTCTTGGGATGAAAAAGGTGGATTTGAGTATTATTCAGCATAGAGATAGTAATTAAATCCATAAGAACTGATGGGATCACCAAGTGAACTAGCATAGAAAAAAAAAAAAAAAAAAAAAGAGGGTCCTCTCAAGAATTCTGAATGCTTCTTACAGGACATTTTCTGGAGGAGGATACAGTTTTAAAATGCTACATTAATGAGAAGTTATTAGTATTGCTAACTTATTTGAGACAATGTCATAGTATCAGAAACAGACTAACATGGGTTTTTTATTGGTTATTATTAACTGTGTCTAGGGAGAGAAGGGGTTAAAGAGAAGATCCTTTGTCAATATAGCCTCGGTAGGCATGCAATTCTGTATTCAGACTCTTCCACCCCAATATCTTTACTCAGATCTTGCTGTCTGTAATTGTCTGGTAGGAATGACTTCTAGAGTGTGCACTCGGTGAACTTAAAATAGTTCTTTCATATGCATCAGTCCCAGCTTTACAAAAGTATAACTGCTGAAGAATGTAAAAGACTAATTTTAAAAACTGACTTGCCTGGTAAAACAAAATCAAAAGAACAAAATATGAAATCTATCACTGCAAAAACAGCTGAGCTAGAAAATCGATCCAAGAATTATTGGACTATGGGAAAGCAAGAATAAAAAAAAAAAAAGAGCCTAGACATCGTATTTCAAGTAACTATCAAAGAAGATTCTCCTGATATTCTAGAACTAGAGGGCAAGGTAGAAATTGAAAGAATCCACTGATCACCAACTGAAAAAGATCTTGAAATGAAAATTCCCAGAAATATCATAGCCAAATTTCAGAGCTCTCAGGTCAAGGAGAAGATGCTACAAGCAGCCAGAAAGAAACAATTCAAATATGGAGTCACAGTCAGAATTATAAAAGTTTTAGCAGCCTCTATATAAAAGAACCAGATAGAATATGATAATTTGGAAAATGAAGGAGCTTGTATTACAAACAAGAAGCACTTACTCAGCTAAACAGAGAATAATCCTTCAGGGGAAAAATACATATTTAATGAAATATAGGGGATTTTTAAGTATTCCTAATGAAATGACCAGAGCTGGATTAAAAAAAAAATCTTCAAATACAAGATTTAAGAAAAAACATACAAAGTTAAACAAAACAAAACAAAACAAAAAAAAAAAAAAAAGAAAGAGAAAACATAAGAAATCCAACAAGGTTAAACTACTTATAGTCTTACATGTCATGATGATATTTGTAACTCTTAAGAACTTCATCAGTATTAGGAAAATTAGAAGTCTGCATATACAGAAAATGCTTATATGAGATGACTATGATGGGATGATAAACACTCTCTCCCCCCCCCAAAAAAAAGAATGCATTGGGAGTAAAAGGAATAGGGAGATAGCATGAGGTAAATTATCTCATATAAAAGAAGTGTGAAAGATTTATGAAGATGGAAGAGCAAATGCAAGGATAAGCAATGCTTGAAACTTACTCTCATCAAAATTGACTAAAAGGAAATACACACTCAGTTGACTATAGAAACTTTTTTTTTTTTTACCTTATACAAGTATAAAAAGGAACAGAGTTAAGAGAAGGGATGAGGGGAACTGATAGAAAGAAGGGATGATTAGAGGAGGTGATGTTCAAGGATGAATCACATACATAGAATCTCAAGTGAGCATGGAACAATCTTAAGATATTCTAGGATAGTTCAAAAGATAAATAAAAGCCTTTGGGATAGTTAGAAGGAAGTAAATTTCTGAGTCTAATCCCTGACTAGCTGAAATGGATAGCGAAATAGATTTTCTACAAAAATGAGACCAAAACTAAAACAAAATGAATATTATAACGGAGGGAATGATTTGAGAAAACTATCCAGAACTTAGCAATTCAGAAGGTAAAGCAGCAATTGAAAGAATCTATGATTTATCTCCAGGGAAAAATGACAAAACAAGACAAAACAACAGCAAATAAAAAAGCCCATGCTTTAAGTCCCAAAATATATAGTGTTCAGTTTAACAATGACCAAAAATAAATCTGCACTACTATCAAACTGAAGCTCTAGACAGTTGTTGTACTGACTTCATTGTTGTATGCCTGTGAAACCTGGATAGTCTGCTAGCACAATGCCAGAAAATTGAATCACTTTCATTTGAATTGTCTTAGGAAGATTCTGAAAATCACTTGGCAAGATAAGGTACTGGATCCAGGTCCTGTCTTGAGCTGAACTATCAAACATTCAAACCTTACTTCAGAGGATACAACTCTAATGGGATAATTGTTTGAATTCCAAACTTGTGTTTGATTAGAAGACTATTTTAGGGAAAACTCATGTGAAAACAGGCAATCACATGGAGGTCAGAAGAAGTGATCTCTCTGAAGAATTTGAAATTAATTGTGATTCATCGGGGACATTGTAAAGGACTACTCAATATGGTGTGCTTGTATCAAAGAAGATGTTGAACTCTATAAGTAAAGCAAAATTGCTCAAAAGAAACATGAGATGTACAAATTCAGAAACTTCTCTTGACAGTTTTCTGATGAAAAAATTAAAGCCATTTCTAGTCATATGAAAAAATCACTATTGATTAGAGAAATGCAAATTAAGGCAATACCAAGGTACCACTACACACCTCTAAAAATGGCTAAGATGACAGAAAAGAAGATAATAATAAATGCTAGAGGGGTCTGGGAAGACTGGGACACTAATACATTGTTGGTGGAGTAGTGAACTGATCCTAGTATTCTGGAACTATGCCCATTTGGCTCTCAAACTATACATACCCTTTGATCTAGCAGTGTCTCTACTGGGCCTGTATCTCAAAGAGATCATAAAGAAAGGGAAAAAGGACCCACATGTGCAAAAAATGTTTGTAGCAGCCCGTTTTGTAGTAGCAAGGAACTGGAAACTGAATGGTTGCCCATCAGTAGGAGAATGGCTAAATAAGTTATGGTGAGGTTCCAGTTATATAGTCTCTTATCCAATGTGGTCCAGGATAGTACAGCCAAGATTCACAGCTCAGTCTTCTCAATTCTAAATTCAGTGCTCTTTTCATTATATCAATATACCATGTGTATAGGTATATGTATATGTTTTGAGATAAGCAATTTGTATTCATACACATAAATATACACACGTGTGTGTGCACATATGCAAACCTTTTCCAAGTTTTTCCATATGAAATAACATCTACTCGCTTCCCTCTAATCAAATGAGATATTTGCAAAGTACTTAGTAAAGTATCTGGCATATCACAGGTGCTTGATAAATGCTTGCCCCCTTCTCTTCCTCTTTGCTTTCTACTTCATTCTGGATTGAGCATATTATCCATCTATTTTATCTGTCCTTGATATGTGCCCCAATGTTAGAGGAACCCAATGGACCAACCATCTCAAAGTATGTATCCTTGAGACAATAAGCAATTTTCATCCATTTATTTTTCAATCCTATCTCTTTGGGCTTATTATGTAGGGCTTCTTTTGGAGATTTGATAGCACTGTGGGACATGATTCAGTTAGCAAATGTCATCTGCAAATAGGAGAATGCAGTGGACCTTACCATTTCTAGGGACTGCAACTTACATTTAAACCTAACCCAGGGCAGAGTGAACACATTTGATAGATCTACATTTCCATTTTAAGACTCAAAGGACATGTTAAAGATGTCAACTACTTTTGGGGGGATAATTAACAAAAATAAGTATAATGAGATTTTATATTCTCTGTAGTTTTCTGTCAACTTTGTGATTCTAATTATGTGATCTGTTGAGGGAAATCATTTGACAAAATCTGCTTGCTTTCTTCTAGTCTCATCATAGCATAGACTCTCTGCAGAAGTTCTTAACCTCTGGTCGAAGACCTTTTTTTTTTTTTTTTTTAAATAACTATATTTCAATATAATTGATTTCCTTTGGGATCCTATACATTTTTATTTTATTATTTAAAAAAAAACATTACCCCCAAAAGGATCTACATATTTTACTGGACTGTGAAAGAGACTTGTGGTTTAAAAATATTTGGAACTTTTTTCTATAAGCATGTACTTCCTTCTTTTTTTTTATATTAAAGGTTTTTATTTTCAAAACATATACATGGACGATTTTCAACACTGACTCTTGCAAAACCTTGTATTGCAATTTTTCCCCTCCTTTCCCCCTACTCCCTCCCCTAGATGGCAAGTAATCCAATATATGTTAAACATATGTAATTCTTCTATACATATTTCCACAAATATCATGTTACACATGAAAAATCAGATCAAAAAGGAATAAAATGAGAAAGAAAACAAAATGCAAGCAAACATGTTGTGTCCTGCTTTCTAGAGCCCCCAAGTTGGGGTGACAAAATTTACCATTGCTTTCTAGAGCCCCCACACTGGAGTGATTAAAATATCCCTTCCTAGTGGAGAAGTGATGAGGCAAGACTCCTGAGGATGGTGGAAAAATGGAATCCATTTATTTCAAGGACTTTTCCCTTTATATAATGTAGCAAAAACAACACTGTTTATGTAGGATCACAAACAACTTGCTATTGTACGCAGTTTACCACCTGGTATCACTCTTCCACCTGGTATCACTCTTCCACCTGGTATCACTCTTCCACCTGGTATCACTCTTCCACCTGGTATCACTCTTCCACCTGGTATCACTCTGCTTCAATCTCAGCACAGGTTGTCTCCGCCCCCTGACTTCTCAGGAAGGTCGGGAGCCCTTAGGGGAGATGGGGACATGAACCAAACATTGTTAGCAAGTTCTCTCTGGGCTGAAGGATTTTATAGCTTGACCTCATTGACTGTGACCCTCTACACAAACAACCACAAAAAAGATGAAAATACTATGTTATGATCCACATTCAGTTCCCACAGTCGTCTCTCTGGGTATAGATGGTTTTCTCCATCACAAGTCTATTGGAATTGGCCTGAATCACCTCGTTGTTGAGAAGAGCCGCGTCCACCGGAATTGATCATCATATAATCTTGTTGCCATGTACAGTGATCTCCTAGTTCTGCTCATTTCACTCAGCATCAGTTCATGCAAATCTCTCAAAGCCGCTCATTTCATATACCATAACTTATTTAGCCATTCTCCAACTGATGGGCATCCACTCAGTTTCCAGTTCTTGCCACATGTAGTTCCTTTTCATAAGTTTATGACTATAGACTTTTGGTAAGTATGTCATTGTCTACTTTAATATAGTATATTTCCACTTCTTTGTGTCATCCCTTCCCTGAAATTTACAGGAAAAATTATATCCAATGTTTAAAAAAAATTGTCATCTCTTGCAGGAATTTTCTATCAATGCTTTAGTTGATCTAGCCATTTGATCTGACTCTGTGTTCTTAAATGCCCCTTCTGCTTCTTGCCGTTTTCCATTTAAGATGTAGTAAATCTGTCAGTATCGATGTGGAAGACAGACTCTAGAACTTTTGAACAGTTTATTCCATTTTACATCTACTCGTTGCCATGCTGCCAGTCTCAACTTTGATCCTTCTTGGGATTATATGGCATAACAGACTTCCCCTTCAAGTGTCCTACAGACTTCCTTTTATCCTCACTTCTTTTTGCTTTGTCATGAGGTGATAACTACAGATAGTCATTTGCCATCTTCCTTGGTGTTTTTTTCCCCCCAAAATGATCTTATATTCCTTCCTGTTGGTGCCCTTAAATTCTTTGTCTCACTGCTTGTCAAAGAGATCAGTGTTTTTGAGTGAGATGGCTTGTGGACTTAAGTTCTCATTGTGCTGTCCACTTCACATGACTTAAAATTTACAGGAAACATTAATTATAATCAGAATTAATGTCTTCATCTATTTTTCTCTATCCCTTAGCATCAAAACCTTGACTAAATAGTCCATGTGGAAGGGTTACTGTATTTACTATCTTACCACCTAATTGCTAAGGGATTTAAAAATTAATATTGTTATTAATATTACCAATTGCTGTTATTGTGGATAATCACCCCAAAGAAAATATAACTGAATAGGAAAAAGCAATTTATTGTGACTCAGATAAAAGAGAAAAATAATAGATTCCTGCTCTTGAGATATTGCAAATAGGAATACATTAATTCTGAAATTTGAGGTTGAAAATGGAGTAAATAATCTTTGAACTCAGATTATGGAAAATGGTTCGTTGTAGTACCCATCAGGACCCAAACTAGTTTAGAATCCAATTCTCCTCTTCCTCATTTTTCCAAAGTTTGTAATCCCCAAATTCAAACTTCTCAAAATCAAGGTTCTTGACTTTTCATGTGCGGTACATATGACCTGCCTTAGCAAAGTAATGAAGCACTTGGACCCCTTCTTCTGAATCTTGTTTTTTAAAGGAATATAAGTCATAATATATCATAATATAATTCAAAATATAATACATAGGATTACAAAGTTATAGTTATTAAATACATATAGTTATTAAATTATCTATAAAAGTCCATGGACCTATGGAAGAACTGTTGTAAGTGGTTTTCTGATTCCTCCCACCTCTATTTTCCACAGCGCTCAGGGAACTCTGTGAAATTACTAGTTCATTGTTTGGATCTGTACTATTAGCTTTGATTCTAGAGAACATCTATGATAAGGACATCTTTAAAAAAAAGAAATTTGTATGAACAGGAGCACCATTGATACCTTTATATTGGAAAGTGGCATTATTGACTGATAGTGATTCTTGATTATATGTACATGTGCAATACACTTGCATGAGAGCCAGTTGGCTTGTCAATCAGTTAGCATTTATTACCCACCTACTATGTTCCAGGCACTATGCCAAGTAGCAAAGATACAAAAGAAGGCAAAAACCCCACCTAAAACAAAAATTCCCAAGGAGCTTATATCCTAATAGAAGAGAAACCATACAAAAAACTTTGAACAAACAAAATACACGAGAGTTAAATTGGGGATAATCTCTGAGGGAAGGCACTGAAAGTAATTAAGGAGGTTTGGGACTTTGAGACTGGAAGGAAATTCAGGAAGGCAGGAGGCTAGTGAGGGCAAAGAAAATGATATGCAATTCATAATTCTCTTTAGAGCCTGTCTGGATGATTGCTCTGGGATTTCTTCCGGCTGCCCTGGTTGGAACTGACTCAGTCTCAGTCTATTCTCAGGATCGGCTCCTTTCCAGACTGCCCCACCTCTACCTGCACAATGGACCATTTTCTCTGGCTGATGTCTGTTTGTTGTCTGTCCATCTGGTTAGCTGGCTTAGCTGGCTAGCTAGTCTTTCTATTTTCTGGGTTTTTTTTTTTTGACTGTAGCCTCTCTCTCTGTTCTGCATGTAGCCTCTCTCTTTGTTTCTATCTGTAGTACATCTGATATTTTTCTGTTTTTCTTTGCAGTCTGTCTACAGCTGCTTCATTTCTCCCAGCTGTGACAGACAGGTTTTGGCAGTTTGATGAGACCTGTGGATTCCTCAAAAAAATTTTTAAAACATAAATTAAGATATATAGGATTAAAAAGAAAGTTAATTATATTAAAATTCAGTCTCTGTGGATTGTGGGAACTGAGTGTGGTTCACAACATAGCATTCTCACTCTTTTTGTTGTTGTTTGCTTGCTTTTTGTTTTCTTCATCGTTTTCTTTTTTCTTTTTTTTTTTGGGTTTGATTTCATTTTTCTTATACAGCAAGATAATTGTTTAAATATGGACATATTGGATTTAACATATATTTCTACCATGTTTAACATATGTTGGACTACTTGCCATCTAGGGAAGGGGGTCGGGCAAGGAGAGGGTGAAACTTGAACACAAGGTTTTACAAGGGCTGATTTTGAAGAATTATTTATGCATGTGTTCTGAGAAATAAAAAGCTTTAATAAAAAAATTCAGTGTGTGTGTGTGTATATATATATATATATACACACCTACATATATAATGTATATAAAATGTATATGTATATATACATACAGATTTATACATAACGGTTCATGGATTCTAGATTAATAACCTTCCCCAAAGCATATATTTGTTCCTTTTATTATCCAAGGAGTTTGGATTTTCCAACATCCTTGGTCCCACTGTTGAACTCCCCAGAGTTAGTGCTCTGAGGATCCTCATGTGAACTCCTGGATCCACATGTAAACAACTTGGAATGCTGGGAATGAACATTTGGAATCTAACCCTACTGTGAGATATTTTTCTTTTCGATTCCAGGTCGGTCTTTTTTTTTTCCCCTCACTCTGAGCTGTGGGATGGGTTTGCTACGCTTGAGTTATTCTCAGAAAGAAAATGCTTCTCCACAAGTGATTGTGAAGGAACACCAGCCATGGCGAGTGACACCTCGGGAAGCCAATAACACTGAGTAATTCTAACAATCTGAGGGGGAGGTCTTGGCTTAAGTAGGCTAACAAAGCTTCTCTTCTCACCTATTTTTTTATATCTCAGTATAAACTAAGGCCCAGAGCTGATTGGATTTCTATTTTCAGTGTAGAATTCTGTGTCCTTGGATTACCATAACATTTTTAAAAATTGTTTAACTAAAATGGAAACTTGTTTTGAGAGATTGTGGTGCAATGGAAAGAATGCCACATGCGGAGCCAGAAGATCTGGGTTCAAATCCTACTTTGACTTTTAATATTTGTGTACCATAGATGAGCAATTTAGCTTACTGGACCTCAGTTTCCCCAGCTATAAAATGAGAGAGATTGGGCTATATGGTCTACAGGCTGCCTTCTAAGTCTCCTATCTGTGCCCTTCTTTTCAGCTTAATTCAGGTATTTAACTCTTCTCACTTGGACTATTGCAGAGTCTTCTAATGTGTTTCCCTTGACTTGTTTTTCTCTCCCCAACCCCTCATGCCCAAATCTGTCCTTAAAGTAGCTTTGAAAGTGATTTTCCTACAGTGTAGGACTGAGCATATTATCCTTACTCAGTAATTTTCAGTGGCTCCCCATTACTGCTAAAATAAAATATGTAAATATGAATATAAAATCCAAATATAAGCTATGTGAATAGTCTATGGATATAAATACAAATATAAAATCAAATGTAAAGTCCTTTTATGTTTAAATTAAATTAAAATTTAATTCCAAATTTGGAAGTAAAATTAGAATTCTAAAGTCTTCACAACCAGACTTGAAGGTATCTTATTTTCCCATGCTCCTCCCCTTCAGGTACCTCATAGTCCAACCACACAGGTCTATTAGTTGCTTCTTGAATGTGATGCTCCGCCTCCTGTCTCCATCAATTTGTACCAGTTTTCCCTCGTGTCTGGAATACCCTCTTACCTCACCATTGTCTTCTAGAAGAACTCCGTGCTTCCATCGAGACTTCGTTCAAATGGAACTCCTTTTGGAAGTCTTTCCCATTGCCCTTAATGATTAGTGCCATCACTTCTCAGATTACTTTGTATCTGCCTTATATTTATCCTTTATACATATATAGACATACACGTAGTTCCTCTATCAGAATATAAGCTCTTTGAGGAAGGAATTTTTTTGTATCACTAGTGATTAGTTAGCATTCAGTAAAGTTTATTAATTAATTGATTTGCTCAAGGTCACACATGTTAAGTGCAAGGGCTAGTACCCAAACCTATTTATCCTTAAAGCTAATACTCTTTCTATTGCATCATTCTGGATAAATCCTCAGAAAGACTGTATTAAATGGAGGTGTGATAGGTAAAGCCCTAGACCCAGTGGCAGGAGGATCTGAGTTCAAATCCAGCCTTAGACACTGACTAGTTGAGTGACAGTAGGCAAGTCATTCAATCTCTCTCAACCTGTTTTATCATCTGCAAAATGGACATAATGATAATATCTACCTCCCAATTGTTAGGATCAGTATTTATAGGTGCTTTGCAAATGTTAAAGCACACTGTTAATGCTAGATCATCCTTAGCATCCTTCTCCTCATCATCATCCATGAATGAAGCAGCTAAGTGATGCAGTAGATTCTGTGCTAGGCCTGGGGTCAGAGACACCTGAGTTCAAACCTGGTCTCAGATACTAGCTGTATGACTCTGGGTGAGTCACTTACTCCTGTTGCCTCAGTTTCCTCATCTGTTAAATGAGCTGGAGAAGAACAGGGCGAACCACTTCAGTATCTTTGCCAAGAAATTCTCAAATAAAATCATGAAAAATTGGGCGAACATTTCAAGGAGTAATCTTTCCTTGCTTAATATAAAGTTAAAGGAAAACAAAATCTTATCTATATTGACTTTAGAGCTTACCTAAAACATTTAGAGCTTAAGTGGTTTTCCCAGAGTCATCCTGTTAGTTGAATGTGTTAGCCAAGATTTAAATCTAGGTCATCCTGATGTCAAAAGTCTGTATCAAACACCATTAAAGACAAAGTTATTTATGAATAAGGGAAGAAAACCAATTATTTTCTGTATTCTTTTGAAAATTATCAGAAGTTCTTCCCACATCCCTGCTACAAAACAATTTTCTTATCCCAAGGAAATTCTACAGTGTAGTCTTGGGCTCCCAACCGGTGCCACAAGAGACAACAAGGTATTCATTTTCTAGTTCTCTATGGGTTTAAACTGTTTCCTTAAGTCGGGCTTTCCTTCCTCCATTTCTCTTCCTTTGTAATAATATCAATTACGAGGCTCTATCTCACTGTTTTTTTCACTTCATTGCATATTAAATCATCCCCAGACCATTCCTCTTAAAAACCAATCCCCAAGCCCCAAACTAGATGACCTCACAAAGGCTAACATTATGGTCTGCCTGTGACATCAATGGATGACTTTGTTTCTCCCTCCCCAAGTCTGCATCAGCTGGGGGTTTGGATGTTTTCCCAGCCACCAACATTGACAGGGATTTACCACCAGGACCCGGTCTGTGAACTTTACCACAAATTCTTCAAGTTCATGTCAGAGTAATAATGGGAGTCTATTGGCATGTGGGAGTGTACGGGTGGAGAACGTGGGGGAGTGGGAGAGCAGTAGCTCCTTTTTAATCCATAGAAAGTTTCATTTTGGAAGCCAAATTAAAGAGATTTTAGTTATAGGCAGCAATTAACTAGTCTGGAAACACCTGACTAATTTGATAAGAAGTCAATTTAATTAATGTTCACTCTAATAAGGAAGGAGGAGGGACTGTCCCTGTTGTATTCATGTCTCACAAATTGAAGTAGAATAGCAGGATGTTGCCCACCTGATTGTCGAAGAAGCTGTCCTTTCCCAAGAGTTCCCATTATTGGGATCTCATTTCATGCTCATGAGCTGTCATTTCATGAAATCATTGGGTGAGGAAGCCTTTTATAAATTCCTTTGAATAACTGAAAAGTATCAAGTTCTGTGCTAATCCTGGGGATACAAATACAAAAAAAAAAAAAATGAGACCATGTTTGCCCTCAAGGAACTTACATTCAAATATGAGAGCCAACACACATAGGTAATGGAGGCCAGGGAAGGGACTTGGGGGTGTCCAAATAGGGATCCAGATAGTACAGATTTAGAGAGACAGATAAATAGAAGTTCTAAAGATGGAATAGATGAGAAAACTGAGGAGTTAAGTGAGTTGATGAAGGTCAGTCACACAGCTTTTGTGAGAATCAGACCCCAGTTTTCTGATGCTCCATTCATGTTTTGCATTTGACCATAGTTGAGATAATTGGGGCATGTTAGTTATAGATTTGGGGGACAGAAAGAGCACCAGGTCTGAAGTCAAATTGTGTTCAAACATGACTTCAAACCCTTATTAGCTGTGTGATCTTGGGCAAATCACAACCCTGTTTGCCTTAATTCATCAATGGTAAAATGAGCTGGATCAAGAAATGGCAAAACACTCCAGTGTCTTTGCCAAGAAAACCCTAAAAAGGGATCATGAGGAGTCAGCGACTATCAATGACTAACAACAACGTCTACCATTCTGGAATAGGGGGCAATGACATAGCAAGGAAGTGAGGGGGACAGTGGAAGAAAGGTAGCAGTGGAGTACCATGGGAACATGTGCACTTGACTACAGAATTGTGGCACTGATTCCTTATTCTTTTCAGGATCCACTTCCAAGTTACCTCACTTGTGGAAGTAAGCATGTAAAGGCAGAGGCAGAAACATCCCCTTTCCCTTCCCACATACAACTGGGTTTCTAGGTTTTGAGCACTGACTTTAACTCCATTCCTTTCTATCTATCACAAGCAACTTGTTTCTACTTTCTGAGCTGTGGTTCTCACAAGTGTAAATAGAGGGGAATGAACTAGGTGATCTCTGCTATCCCTTTGAGCGCTAAATAAGAAGTCTTTTGATCTTCCAAGTTCCCTTTTACTCCAAGCCTAGGGTTCTTTGATTTCCAAAATGCTAAGGGTGATGTTTTTCCACCAGGTGTCATTCGAGCTGTCTTATTTACTGCTATCTCATCTACTTTCCATTCCAACGTGAAAAGCTAATTTGTCTTTCAGAAAAGGTTCTATTCAAGATTTTTCTTCTTTACATGAGCTAACTATACTCCAAACCCATTAGAAGTATGAGTTTAAATCGTAAATACTTTCTCTAGTCCCCTGTCACCGTATATAAATTTGCTGTAAATCACCCTAAAAAAAAAATACAATAAACTAACTACAGACAAAAACCCAACCAGATTCGGAGCTCTTTAGCCATTGACTTTTTGTTATGGAAAAAAAAGAATATTTATTATGCATATATTAGCCGCTTCTACCTGGCATTATGCTAAGTAATGGGGACCCAGAGAGAAAAATGAAATTGTGTCTACTCTCAAGGCTCTGCTATCTTTGACATTTTCTATACCTTTCACTCTGGGAGACCCATACGGGAGCCTTTTCTGGTTCACTTCTCTGGAGGAGACATTTCCACAGGGCACAAATTCAGTTCAAAAATTCAGTCAAATGTTAATTAATCGTATGAATAGCACTGTCTCTTAGGTCAGGTGTGGAGGCAAAATGAACAATGGCTGCACCTGTTCTCCAGGGGTTTACAATCAAGTCTTGTTATCCTCTAGTCATTGGGAAAGGAATGAAATGCAGGTGAGAAATGAAGAGATGGGGAAGGAGGAAATGAAAGTCTCCTGCAATCATAGATTTGGAGCTAGAAGTGATTCAGAGTAGAAATCTTTCCTTTGATAGATGATAGACTGAGGGCTAGAGCAGTTTTGCACTAGAGAAAGAGTTGCAGAATCTCAATTCGCTGAAGTTCACTCGAGTTGACGCTAGCAAAGGTGAGCAAAGCCAGTCAGTCCCTGACCCCAAACCCAACATGCTTTCCATAGTGTCGTGCTGTTCTTTATTTATACCAGGATATTCATCTCTGAACTCTGAATACTCTGGGGCTAGAAATGAGTTATTACAGATGAAAGAAAGTTATACAGATGTCAAGAGAATCAAAAAACGGGTAAGAGGAGGTACGGGGGGAGGGCAAAGGCCACTTCTCTCAGAGTTAGGAGACTACTATTCCAGAGAGATGGAAGGATAGATAGTTCGATAGAAATAAATGGGGAGATAGATGGTAAATGGATGGAGAGATAGAGGAATAGCTATATAGTTGACAGATGAGTGATATAGATAAATAGAATATATATATGTATATGTGTGTATTTATATGTGTTTGTGTATGTATATATGGATGGATAGATAGGTGATAGATGAATGGATGGATGGATGGATGGATAAGGGGGAAGGTAGGTGGCTCAGTAGTGGGCGGGGGAAGGTAGGTGGCTCAGTAGTGGGCCTGGAGTCAGAAAGACTCAGGAAACTGAGTTCAAATTCAGCCTCAGATGCTCAGATATTGTGTGGCCCTGGGCAAGCCATTTGTGTGCCTCAATTTCCTCATCTGTAAAATGAGCAGGAGAAGGAAATGGCAAACCACTCCAGTATCTTTGTTAAGAAAACTCCAAATGGGATTACAAAGAGTTGGAAGTAACTAAAATGACTGACTAGGAAAATAAATGGAGAGTTAGATGTATAGATGAGGAAGAGACAGAGAAGGACACACACTATATACACACACACACACACACACACATGGAAAAGAGACAGGGAAAAGAGAGAGAAAAGAAGAGAGAGGGAGGGAAAGGAAGGAGGGAAGAAGAAAATCATTTATTGAGTACTTACCATACACCAGACTCTTTTCTAAATTATGTGCATATAATATATATGCATATATGAAATATAACTACCCTCAAAGGGGTTACATTTTCATAGAGGAAGACAGCATATACAAAAGAGTTAAAATGGGTGTTTGTGGAGAGTAGGTGACAAGGTGAAAAGAGAATGAGTGTAGCTTTGGGATTCCTCCTCAAATGGCACCCAAGGGTTGGGTGGGAATCTCTGATCTAGGCAACAGGATTCAAGGCAGAGCTTTCTCCAGGTGGTTAAGTGGTCAGTGGCAGAAGTTTTTTCATAGTATAAACTGGATCAGTGACTTATAATCTAATACATTAATTTAAGAGACTTAGAGCTGGAAGGAACTTTAAAAGTCAAAATTTAACCCCTACATTTTGCAGATGAGGAAACTGAAACTCAGGTAGAATAAACTACTTTTCCAGGATCACACCGTTGGTATTTCTCTGAGATAATTTGAACTAGGAATTCTCCAAGACTCCAGGTCTTGTAATGTATCCTTACCAACATGTAGCCCCTTCAGGGATATCTTAGGCTTTTTTTTTTTTTTTTTTTTTTTTTTTTTTGTCCTGACAATTTTCAGTCTCTGAATATATTTGCTCATTTACTTGGCAGTTTCCTCTAGAGGGATGGGGAACATCTAGCCCACAGGCCATATAAGGCATGAGAAATCATTTGCTAAGGCAACTGCAGGCAATGGTGAGCTGGAAGCAAGGTACAGCAACCTCCTACTGCTTGAGTTCTAAGTTGATAATTTTATATGGTCTATTAATGATGTTAGAAATATCCAAATGGGACAGCTAGATAGTGCTGGATAGAGTACCAGCCCTGAAGTCAGGAGGACCTGAGTTCAAATCTGATCTCAGACACTTAACACTTACTTTCTAGGTGTGTGGCCTTGAGCAAATCACTTAATCCCAATTGCCTCACCAAAATAAATAAATAAACAAATAAATGTCCAAACGGTCTTTGGCAGAAAAAAGGTTCTCCATGCCTGCTAAGGAGGATAAGCTCTTCTAGGTCAGTAATTTTTTAGCCTGAGACCCATGGACCTGACGGGGTCAATGGATAAATATCCAGCGATGTATGAACTTAAGTGGAAAAAAATCACATTCTTATTTCAAATATAATTAGTTTCCTTTGTACTCCTGATTATTTCATGTATTTAAACACATGATTCAGAGAAATCTCCGGTTTCCACAGACTGGGAAAGACATTTAAAACACACAAAAAGATGAAGAACTGCTGAGATTATATGGTGCAGTTAGACTCTCTCATGTGGGGTCACCAAATTGATGGTGTATAGGAGTGATACCCCCAAAGTATATTGGAGTTAAGGGCTAGTATTGAGGGTTGTCTCAAAATAATTTGTAGGTTTAGAACTTCTCCGGAACAAGAGGCAAAGATTTATTGCACTAATAGTATACAAAATCCATAAGAGTTTCTAGCTAGGAAAAGGGATTTTAGCAGTTAACAAGGGAAAGACAAGTTCCCTAGAAGAGATGGCATTCAGGATGGCAAGTGGAGAATTTTGAGGCTGACTGATTACTGGCTAACCCTAAAAGGAGTTTAGGATCCTAATAGGTGTTAACTATTGTGATCCTTAGTAAGCAGACTAATCTCAAAAGGGAGCTGGCAGAGAGAGGGATTGCTCCACTGACTGGGGGGCTAACAAAAGGGATTTAGCACTCTAAAAAGAGTTAGGGAAGGAATTAAAATAGGGTCAGTTTTTTATAGGAAAATATAATCTTGGGGGTTTGATATCATAACTTGGTTTTCTGATTGGGTACTAGAATGTGGAATTATGCTAGTTAAATGCAAAAAATTCAGCTTAGAATTCTACCTGAGACCTTCACCTGGATGGGGCTATAATAAAAATCCACTGGAACAAAAGTCCTAATCAAACTCAAAAAGTCTGATTATAGTCCCATCAGTACTCTTTCCTGCTTGCCTCTAGGAGCTGCTAGGCTTCCAGATTGTTTATAGTAATTTAGGGTCTCTTGAGATGTCACTCCTTGCTACTAAAGACCTAGGGGTCTTTTTCAGCCCACTGGTCTGGTTGCACCTGTCTGTAGATGAGATGGTACCAAATATATTAAGTCCTAGAAAACTTCAGAGCTTCCTAGATGGATCCATTATGACTTTAACCAGTTAGATCCAGCTAACTACATGTGAAAAACCGATTGAATGAAACTTGTCCTGTCCAGATTAAAATATACAGTTAAATAGACAACCTGTGCATCTCAACCATCATTATATATGGGTATGTATGTATATGACAAACACTGGCCATCAGCACTAAGTTGGGACCAAAACAGAGTGGTACAAAGGTAGCTGGCTGGGTTGCCTCTGAGAATTTCCAGTGTGTTCTTATGTTGTGATTTATTTTTTCCATTCCTATTCTAAAAAAATTACAGGTTGGCAGGCTTGCCAGAGCTTGCCCTTTGTTGGTAGAGCATTTGGGAAGCAGATATCGTTTATAAATCATGTTGAGACATCAAGGGAGGACATCAGTGGAGTGCGAAATAATTTCTAGTCCAATATCCCAGAAGCATTGAGTACCTCTGCATTGTTATAAAAGTTACATGGGGCCTAGTTTCTGGTAAAGCTTGGGCAAACAAATGGTGTGTGATATGACAAACAATTCTCATCTACAGATGTCAGCTCTAGTTAATTCAAAAATATTTATTACAAGTGTGCACTTGGATGGGGCATGGGGCTTGGAACCATTTAGATCTTAATCTAAGAAATGACTGACTTTTTCCACTAGAGATTATGATGGAATGTGAAACTGTCAAAGACAAAGATAGGTATTTTCTCTAAGAGCATAAAAAACTAATCTTTTTTTCTAAAGTGTTACTTTATAATAGCTATTACTTATACAAGTACTGGAAGATTTGCAAAGCTTTTTATATATACGGTCTATATTTTACCATGGATGGTTGTGTGTGTGTGTGTGTGTGTGTGTGTGTGTATGAGAGAGAGAGACAGACAGACAGACAGAGAGAGACAGAGACAGAAAAGAGAGAGACAGGGATTTCATAAAACACCATCTTAATCTTCACTATCTTCTGGGCAGGATAGAGGAAAGGGTGGCAGAGAAGTCTTAGTCTGGATTCGCCATGCCTCCAATCAGGCCATCACTTGCCATGGACCCAATCACAGGCCTGGGCAATGAGGGCTTGCCCTAGAATTCACGAGTCCTGCCTTGGGCATTTTCAACCTATGTAGTATTTGGAAGTCATTTTATCTTCTTTGGCCTCAGTTTTCTCAAGTAGAAAATGCATTGGGTAGTTTCTTCTAACTCTAGGTTAATGATCCTTTGCCCAATGACCAATTCTACTGGAGGGCATGAGTCAATATAAATCCAGAATTATGTTTTTTTTTTTTTTGGTTTGGTTTTGAAACTGGATCTTCAAGCCTTTTTCTGGATGGAAGTACAGTGGCCACTTAAAGTCCAATTCCAGTGCTTTTTGGCATGAAAACTTTGATTTTTCTCTATTTCTGATCTGGGCCATTTTACCAAAATGGCTTTTGCCTCCTGAAGCTTAGAACTCCTAAGCTCAAGCGATTCATCTACCTCAACTTCCCCCTGTGGCCTTCTAGGGAGGTACTACCAAAGCTGGAGTTGCACTACATTGCATTTATTATAACCCTTTGTATCCTTTCAGGAAATAGACTCAATTTGTCTTCCTGACTCCACTTTCTCCTCTTTCCCATGCATTACATAGAGCTACCAAATGGAGATTCTTAAATTTCAGGCCTGCTCTATCACTCCTTTATTCAAGAAGCTCCAGGGGCTACCGCTTTTCTCTAGGATGAAATACAAATATCTTGAGCATTTAAACTCCTTCATATTCAGACCCTATCTTGTATGTCCAGACTGCATTCATAATAATCCCTTAATGTTCTTCCTGGTTCAGCCCACCAGATGTGCTTTGTGTCTTCCCCTACTTGACATTTGGAGTCCCACCTTTGGAGTAATCTGCTCCTCATGCATAAAATGCTTTTCCCCCCTCATCTCAGCCAGGTGAAACTCTCAATTCTTTTTAAAGTTCAGCTTAATGAAACAGGGCACCAAAAACTGAACTCTCTTCAGTATCCCAATGATAGCAATTCTCTAATATCTTCTCATCACTGAGCTGCATCTTGCTTCTCTCATTCTCACTTGGATGCTTTTCATTCTGGGATTACAAATGCTAGAAGGTATCTAAGGGTTTTGAATTTCCTGCATATAGCTTAAAAGAGACCCAAAGCATATCCATTGCAGTGATAGCATCTCCTCTCTGGGCCAGATGTTCCCTGATCTCACTCTTCCTATCTACCCAAGTATCAGTGATGTCTTTGAACAACCCCTTAAAACTGGGCCCCAGATTGACCAAGATATAAGCCAATCTATCACCTCCTCTAGTCTCGTGACAGACACATGGTATCAATTCATAAAAAGGCATTTAATTAGATGGAACATTGACCTTTTACTGTATTAAAACTATTTTTAAATTAATTAATAAGCATATACTAAGTGCTTGTCAGATGCCGGACACAGTGAGATAGTAGATGAATAGAAATAAAAATGAAGCAGCTGTCCCTCTCCTCAAGGAACTTGCATTGCAGCATATAAAATGGAACGTGAGAATCTCTGGAGGTTCCACTCCCCACAAAATGACCCATAGGCCCTTCCCAAGGCTGTGCTAGCTTCTGTGCTATGAAGAATCAAGGCAGAATGGAGGTACAGGGCAAACTCTCCCAGGATGCAAGGTGCAGATGCTGCAGGTGGGTAGGTTAATGAGTTGTTAATTGGGCAGTGATTGCATGTAAAATGAGATGCTCACTGGACCATGTGAGAGCCTGGGGGAAGGAGATTTCACCAGTCATATCAGTGGTAACAAACTAAAAACAAAAACAGACAACCCAGTCTTGTAAAAACAGGCCTATCACCAGGAAAATGAAGAGCTTTCAAGGTGAGTAAATTATTTTAAGTAGGCAAAGAAATTCATGTACTGCCAGGTAAAACTGGTATTTTTTCCCTCAAAGCCACAGAGCATGGTGTTGAAATATGAGGAATAGAGATTTTTTTTTTTCCTCACTAGTGATAGCAGAGTGCCTGGCACATAGTAGGTACTTAATAAATACTTTCAATGAAACAGAAAATCTTTCCTCCCTAGTTTATTTCTAAGAAATGTGTCAAAGAAGTTGTAGCTCTGAATGTCACCATGAAACTCTCCAAGAGGCAGTTTGGCAGTTTTAACTACCCAAACAGGTTTGCTGGCTGAAGCATTTTGGGAAGAGATCAAAAGGAAAGGTCTGAAGTTTAAAGAGTTTTATATTTAATTTTTTTTTCTGAAGCAAGGGCTCAGATTGACAAGAATCTATAGATCTGTGGCCCCAAAGAATCTGGACTTCAAAGTAAGACTCTTTTATTTCTAAAACTCAGCAAAGTTGATCCTTGTACCTGGCCTAGGGGGTTGGGGAAGGTAAGTAATGTGATCTGATGCTGGCTCCTGATAGACACTGGAACATGTAAGGAGGGCTTAGAAAAGTTGTTCAGTCATTTCAGTCATGTCCAACTCCGTGACCCCATTTGGGGTTTTCTTGGCAGAGACACTGGAGTGGATGGTCATTGGCTTCTCCAACTGTTAGATGTGTGTAAATCTCTGTCTGACCTTAAATTAAATCACGTCTTCTCCTCGACAAATAGCATTTTATATAGCACTTTCTGGACCTCTGGCACTTTAGTCTCATGAGATCCACTTCCATCTCCTAATTGTATAGTTGTGGTGAGACACAGAATGACTAGTCCAAGGTCCCATATGTGGTGATGGAGCCAGTATTTAAATCTTGGTCTGTTTATTCTAAATTCAGCATCTTTTCTACCACATTATACTGCCTTCTGATGTGGTCATTGTAAAAAACATTATTCCTATTTTTAAGATGAGAATCCTGAAACTCAGGGGAGTTAAGTATCATAGGGATCCCTTGCCTTTGACCGTACACATAAACCTAAAAATCTGAGAGGGGAGGTGGCTGAGAGGGATCTGATATAACTTACAGCTTTGAACTAAAGAGATAAAAGTCAAAATAAGAGAGTGAGGACCTAGGGCAGAATGGTAGCTGGATTTCCTTCATGGAAGATCTTTAGTTCTGTTTCCTTTTTTCTTCACATTTCCAAGTCTAGAATATCACCATGGCTTAATAGGCACCCACTGAATGGCTTTTGACATTATCATTCTGTCATAGACTATCCTCCCTTTGCTTCATAACCGGTGGGAGTAAGATATAGGCAAAAGTCACTGCCATTTATGGGACATGGGTAACCAAGACACAAAAAGGACCCAAGATTTGTATTCAATGTTCTTGACTCTTCAAGGAATAACATTATAAACTGAACATCAGCTAGAAACTATCATATTGTATCGTCTGGACTTCTCTGGTCACACTCAAGAGCAATAGCCATGGGGAGGAGAGAGGAAGCAAATGGAGTTGTCCTTTTTCATCGAGTTTGGATGGGATATTGTCCTAGAACTTCTGGATTCAGATCGGCCTTTGGACAGTCCAGGGCACGTTAGGGATGTGTAGCCACAAAATAAGTTTTAAAATTAAGTGTTTTGTTGTTTTTTTTTGTTTGTTTCTGTGTTGTAAATGCATGGCCATTATGCTAAGATAACATGACTCGGGTTCAACAAAATATAGCATGATCCAGAAAGAGAGGGGCAAGGAGATCGGGGTCAAGTGGTTAATGGGTCAGCCTGATTGGGCAAATTTATATACTCCAAATTGCTGTCCACTGTTTAGCACAGTGCCTGGCACATGACAGTCGCCTGAAAAGCGTTTAGTGATTGATTGAGATGAGGCAGGTGAGGGAGGTAGGGACCCTAAACATCAGAAAGAATGAGGGATGTCCCAGGTCTTCCTTATGGCTTGTTCAGTAGGATGAGGTTGAGAGCTAGCAGCACCACCTGGTGGTGAGATGGAGGGCTCGCCCATGGATGCATTCCCCTTCAAAGCATCTCATGCCATGATCTTTCTGGCTCTAGGAGAGCCTTTTACCCCTCGTGCTATTATGTCAAAATGCTAAGTGAATGAATGCCTGCTGCTGATAAAGCCCTGTTTGGAAACTAGTCTTGGCAACTTTTATATTTAAAACAAATGCTTTCCTTCCTTTTTACCTTGAAATAGGAAAGAATACTCAGTTAAACCCCATCTCCAGTTTCCCAGTCCTGGCTATGCGATATCAAGGAAGATCCTTTCCTTTAAAATGAGAAGATTGGGTTAGATGACCATAAGGTCCTTTTAATTTTAACTTTTGGTGGTTTTGTGGTTTTACATCACATTGGTGCCTTTCTTTCTCCTTGTCACATCTCTATGCTTTCATGTAGGTGTCCCTCGAGACTCCATCCTTTCTCTCCATTCCCTTCCCTGGTGATCTTATTTATTCCCATGGCTTTCATTTTCCCTGGTGTTCCACCCAGACTGGTTGTCTTACTGTTCCTGTTCATGCCAAGTTCTGTCTCTCATTTCTAAGTCTGTGGCTAGATTGTGCCTGGAAAGCTCTTCCTCTTTACATCTGTCCCTCAGAATCTCCAGTTCCAACTGGGGCTCAGTTCTGGGGCTGCTCTCAGATGAGGCTCCTTTTGGTGCCTCTTCTAAAAGTCTACTGGCAGAATTCTCAGCTTCTAGTTTCTCAAAAACCTTCATCGATTCTACACTGTTTGTAGAATAAATTCCAGAGTAGTTTAACCTTCGAGACTTGTGCTACTTTCTGGCCTCTGAAATTCACTTCTTGGACTTAGTCTACCCCTTTGTATCTTTCTCATCCTTCAAAAGCTAACGCCTTCCTTGATTCTACCACTGATTCTCAAAATTGAAAGTGGACCTGCCATTTGATTGCCTGCTTTCATATTTACCATATTCCCAGCACCTCTCACAGTTTATGACACATAGTAAAGTGCTTAATAAGTGATGTTGATGACTTTTAAATTGTATTCTATTTCTCTTGCAGAATTTGAGAGTCAGGAGGAACCTCAGAGATCTATAGACGCATCCAATCACTGTTATATTATGAGCTCCCAGAAGGCAGGAAATCCATCCCAGATTATGGCTTTGTAGGTCTCCTCTGAAGCCTAGTATATTGCCCATAGTGGACAAATATTAAGTTTTTATTGATTAAACAAATGATTAGCTAGTGAGGTCCCATTTGCTTTTGGGCGACAGTGTGCTGATTGAAGCATTACTAAACATCGTTGAAACTCCTATTTTTTTTAAAAATTTTATTTATTTATTGTTTTTGCTGAGGCAAGTGAGGTTAAGTGAGTTGCCCAGGGTCACACAGCTAGGAAGTGTTAAGTGTTTGAGGTCAGATTTGAACCCAGGTCCTTCTGACTTTAGGGCTGGTGCTCTATCTACTGCGCCACCTAGCTGCCCCAACTCCTATGGTTTTTGCCATTTATTTTGCCATTTATTACTCATTGGACAAGTCATTTTCTCTTTGCTTTCTGACCAGATTTCCTCTTGTTCTAAGTTATTAATTCTATAAATAAGATTTATAATCATTTAAAAGAATTGTCTGTAACCATCCAAGTAGAAAGTGCCAAACAGATAAAGAATTCTTATTGTTGAGATTTCGACTATTGTTGCCTGAACAAGCTATTGAGAAGAATCCAGAGATTGGAGTGATGACTTTGGACAATGAAAAGTGCCTTTGATTACCTAAGCTTCTCTCCAAAGCAAAGGCCCAAGATTTTCATAGCAAAATCATTCTAATAATGTATGGCTTCGAAGAGGAAATACTATAGTCTTAAAAGAATTGAAATTGAGGATCACCCAAAAGGTAACGGAGAGGTTCATAGCAGGTATGGGCAAGCTATAACATATTACCATCATGGACTTGCACAAAAGGATCCAAATAAAGGCTGTGATGATCACAAAAGAACAGGACTGGTCATGTGGAAAGAGTAAGAGTGCAATTGATGTGACTTCCTTAAGATTAAGTCAGAGGATTGGGAAGAAGGCCCTGAGAACTTTGGGTAATCCTCCCTTCCAGAGGCCAACCATCAGATGGCATGCTTCTCACATAGGAAAGGCAGGTTGAGAACTGCATCCTTGAAAAGAATGGTGACACAGATGAGATCACAGATTCATCAGAATATTGGTGAGAATAAAGAAATGCAATGTGGGTTGAGCCAGAGGACCTGGGTTCAAATCCCACCTTTTTTTGGCTACTAACTAGACTTTACTTACCTCATCTGTAAAATGAGGAACTGGATTAGAAGGCTTTTGAGGCTCCTCCGAGTTCCAAGTTTGATAGTGTGATGGATAATACAGGTTGTCCATTGGGCACAGATTTCAGGGAAAGAGATCTAGCATATTCTTATGGACACATGATAATTACAACTCTGTCACAGTTTTTTTAAAATGCTTACAAAACAGTGCTCCTTTAAACAGACTAAATTAATTCTAAATTGTAAATAAACCAACTCACTGTTAACACATTTGAAAAAGTAATACATTTTAAAATCATCAACAAAATGAATGCCAGTTTTAGTAAAGCATATGCCAGCCCTTCACACAAGAGCATCAGCCAACACCGATGCGTCTTGCTATATTATATAAGTCCTCCCTTTGCCCTCCTTTTTCTTCTCTTCCCTCCAGTCTTCAGCTCAGGATAGAGAGATGGTGTTACCTATTTTCCCTTCTACCCTAATTCATGTTATTTCTCTATGAGTTGCTTCTACCAAGACAGAGAGAGAATGGACTTGGAGGGCTATCATCAAGATTATAGATGAGAAGGATGGTTTCTGCTGTAGGGTATATATTTTGCATCTTCTCATCCTTGAGATGTTGCTTCCATCCCGACCCCCTTTTATTCAATTTATCATGATTGTTGATGTTGAATAATTTCTGATTCTTTGTGGCACCTTTTGGGGTTTTCCTGTAAAAGATACTGGAGTAGTTTGCCATTTACTTCTTCTTGGTTTCCAAATGTAAACTGAGGCAAATAAGATTAAGTGACGTCTTGAGGTCATACAGCTAGTATGAGTCTGAAACCAGACTGGAAATCAGGAAGATGAGTCTTCCTGATTCCAAGCTCAGGGCTGTGTTCAGAGATCCACCTAGCTGGCCTTCACCAATGAATATCTATCCAAGGACCTATTGTTTTGGGGAGATTGTGTTAGAGGTTGTGAAAAATCCATAGTTTAGATTAAATAGGATCTCTTTATAGCCTAATTGTGGGGAGAGGAAATAGCACTAGAAGAGGGGCAGTGTGGGAAAGGAGATAGACCACTGGACTTGAACTTAGGAAGATTGGACTTTAAATCCTGCCACAGACCTTTGCTAGTTGTCCCTGGACAAGTCATTTTTACTTCTCTCATTCTAGTTTCTTCTTCTATAAAATGGGGATGATAATATCTATAACATAAGTTTGCCAAGGACTTTCCTAACCTTAAATTGATTTATAAATGTTCATCATTATTACAGTATGCACAACATGATGAGATCAGAATATAAGAAAAATATAGAACAGAGTCCTAGGCTCCTGATTTCTGTACATCCAACTGTCTCATCCTAGTATCCCCCTCACTCATTGCCTTTCATAATCTTTGTCATCCCTTTTATTTGGGTAAAAATTACCCCAACCTTCCCTGTAGCCTTCTAGATCCTGAATGTCTCTCTTTAAGGTTTACTCCCTTTTCCCATTGGTAAATATCTCCTGCAGCTGTCAAGGTAGGTCCTCATTCTCCTGCTGATCCCGTTCCCAGCTTCTGGACTTGACTGTCACTTCCCCAGTGTCTGCCTCCTGTCAGCTTTATGAATCCTTACTCTAAATGTGTGTTGTATTATCCCCTCACAACAAAACCTTCTCAAGAGCTCTGACAGTCTTTCTTTTTGCTTGTTTTTATATCTCTAGTCTTTAGTACAGTGCCTAGCACATAGTAGGAACATAACAAACTATGGTTTCCTTCTTATTTAGTAGAATAAAAACTCCTTGAGGGTAGGAACCATCATGCTATTGTAGTTGTGTTCTGAATGTCTAGCAATAATCTAGCTCACAATCAATAGGATCTTAAGAAATACTTGTTGATCGATGTATGTCTGAGGTCTGAGAGAGACACTGGAGTATAGGGAACTTGAAACCCAGAGGATGTGGGTCCAGTCTTATCTCCATCACTTAATAACCATGTGACTATGGTCAAGACATATTTAGTCTCCCTGAGCTCTGGGGAGCATTCTTTTGGGAGAGATGGCTTCTATATCAAGGAAATGAGAGTTCTTTGAAATATGTGAAGTCTGAAAGGGAAGATCATCAGCAGGAGGAGATTTTTCCTTTTGTCTCTCCTCATCTCCTCTATAATGAGGGAAAAGGCCCAAGAAATGAAGACATCAAATATCAGGTTTTATTGCTTGTGTGTCACATGTTCTATGTTGCAATCCCTTAATCTCAGCTCAGGATTACCAGGAGCCAGTGGACTAGATGCACATTTTATTTCTTACAAGGCCTATAAGAAACCCTCTTAATGTTTTCCCAGGGCATAAATAGACTCTTGCCAAGATTTCCACTTGATCATTTGGCATATTCTCCCCTTTAATTTCTAATCTCATTTAAAGAAGTTTCAGATAGGTTGTGCTAACTGAAGTACTTCCATGATACCTTCAATTATGAAAGTGATAATGCTAGACCAAGGGGGAAATAATGAACTTTAGACAAAGAGCTAAGAGAGTAAGAAATGGTCAGACTAGAGAAGTTCTCACTAAGCTCCTAATGCTTTAGAAAATTTGCAGGAATGAATATTTCAGTTTGTTTGATTCAAAGAATCATTTCTTCTCCTGGGAAGAGATATCAGCAAGTAAAAGGTGGAAATCTCTAGATGACATCCCATAGGACTGTTTGTGATAAGTTAGGAGGCCTTAGAAGTTACAGCTGTACACATTTCAGCATGGCCTTTTTCCAAAACTCTGTTTGAGAACATCCTCCTGGAAAACAACTTGAAATGAGCAGATTTATGACCAGATAAAAGGTAATAAAGTAATTAAAACCCCCATTACTTACATTGTCATTTGAAAAAGAAATGATTCCCAGATGAAAAAGCTAAGAGAGAATAGAGGGCCTACCAGCTTTGTTTAGCAATTCCAATTGAGTAATGAGATAATAAAAAACATGAGCCCCCAAAGATCTTACAACTGATCAGATGTGCCGATGTATTATGGATGTATTCTTTTTAAAGCCCTCTCCAATGCGCTCTCTCTAATATAGAGCAGAGGCAATGTAATGTTGGGGAAAGATCATGGGATAGTCACCAGGAGACTTGGCTTTTCTAAACGAGGGCACTGAGGAATTAGGACTGTGTAAAAGTCCCTGTCCTTTTCCACAGAACTAGAATTAGTGATTTTGGTATCCTCAAGGCATGCTCAGAATGGGTAGGGTTCCTAGATCTAGAGAAAAGATTTCAGTGTCTTCATTCTGGAGGGAAAAAAACAAAAAAACAAACCCAAAATAAGTACTAGGACACACTTGTAAGGGATGCCTTAAGGTATGATGGGTAGAAACTCAGATAATGGCAGAGACACTTGGAAACTGGGGGTACTATCCTCTGGGAGAGAACAGGGTAAGGCCTGGCATTACTGCTGGCAATTGGGGTTGGAGGTGTCGGAGAAACCAGGGATAAAACAAACAATAATAGAGTAATTTTCTATTTTAGTGAATTATTCTTGATATTTAGACTTGAAATTCAGTTGTTTCTATGTGCTAAAAGAATACCTTTTGTCAATACCCTCTAAATTCTAATGCTTTGGGACAGCCTTAGGGCTCAGCCTGAATTAAGACTCTATTGAGGATGGAAAGAGGTTGGTTCACTTTCCTAATTTGAAAATGAGAGGATATCTATTCTAAAATTTGAAAAATCTAAGAGCTGACTTATTCAAAGAGAAAGTTAAGATTTAGTATTACCCCTGGGGCTAGCTTTGAAAACCTATAAATGGAGTTTCATTTCAGAGGTTCTCCAGAGCTTCCCCTCAGATCTATTCCTTACTTTCAACTGCAGATACTTGATAATTGGTTTATAGAAGACAAAATCTGTTATTCCCTCTTTTGAGATAAGCCTAAAAACACAAATACAACTGAGAATTAGGGTAGGAGTGATTTAAATTCAGGCCAAGATAAGCCCACATATGTAGATGTATCTATATGTGCATACTGTGAATGTATTTGATCTCAGTTCATTTCCTGAACAAGCTTTGATAAAGAGAGCAATGGGAGTTTGACTTGAGTCCACACTGGGGCTCTCTCTAGAGTGGGGAAAGGACAAATCAAGAGGATTCTGGGAAAACAAAGACAAGTTTCTTTTTTTTTTTTTTTTTTTTTTTTTTAATTATTGTTATTATAGCTTTTTGTTAACAAGACATATGCATATGCATGGGTAATTTTTCAACATTGATCCTTGCATAACCTTCTGTTCCAACTTTTCCCTCCTTCTCCCCCAGATGCCCAGGTAGTCTTATACATGTTAAATAAGTAAAAGTATATGGTATATATATAGTATTTATATATATTATTATTATATTATATATATTATATTATATATATTAGTATTTATATATAGTATATATAGTATATATAGTATATATATATATATATACATACATATTTATACAGTTATCTTGTCGCACAAGAAAAATTGGATTTAGAAAGAAGGCAAAAATAACCTAAAAAAAAATGCAAGCTAACAATAACAGAAAGAGTGGAAATGCTATGTTGTGGTCCATACTCATTTCCCAGTGTTCTTTCACTGGTTCTTTTCATTGCTGATCAATTGGAATTGATTTGGATTCTGTCATTGTTGAAGATAGCCTCGTCCATCATAATTGATCCTCATATAGTCTTCTTGTTACCATGTACAATGATCTCCTAGTTCTGCTCATTTCACTTAGCATCAGTTCATGTAAGAACAGAGACAAATTTCACCAGGTGCTAATTTATTGATGGGGTACAAGAAATCCATCACATCCCTGAATATTACTTGGGATAAAAGCATAGATCTTTTTTCTCAGATTTTTCTTAGGTGGTTCCTGGGATTTGGGAATTTCACTGATAGAGGGAAAGCCTGAAAAAAGAATTCTCTTTATCAGTGCAATATTTTCTCTTCAACTTATAGTCCTAAAGTTGTCTAGACCAATGAGAATTTGGAATCAGAAAGACACATTCATTAATTCAAATTTGGCCTCCCTTACTTGCTATGTGATCCTGGCCTAGTCACTTGATTGTATTTATCTCGGTTTCCTCATCTATAAAATGAACCAATGAAGGAAAGTGCAAAAAACTCCAGTATCTTTGTTAAGAAAACCCGAAATAGGGTCACAGAGAGTTGGAAACCATGTCAGAATCTGGTATGACTGAAATGATACATCAAGAAGAGCACCACATTTTCTCTTGGCTCCAGTGACATTGTTCTGGATACATTTTTATACTGACTAAATTACATCTTAAATATATAAGATAAATTAAAATCCTTATACTTAACCTACCAAAGAACATTTAACATTTTTATAAATCCTATCACAAAATGTTCCCTAAAGAAATAAAGACAAATTAAAATTCTCTACTAAAGAGAGGTCCATTGCTCATGGTTGGAATGTGTTAATAGAATTAAAATGGCAACAAATGAATTTATAGTTTTAGTCATATGTCTATCAAATTGATGAGAGGATACTTTATGGAACAAAAGACAAAAGAATAACAATATTTCATTTGAAGAAACAAAAAGTCTATGACCTTAAGAAAGATAGTGAGAGAAAACACAAACAAAAGACACATAGCATTTTGGAGCCTCAAATTACATTATAGAAGAGTAGTTATCAAAACCATATTCCTGGTTAGAAACAAACAAATAAAAAACCCAAAAGAATGAATCATTGGAGCAGACTTAGGCAAGAGCCAAAAACAATTGGAAACAGTAATCCCATATATTTTTTTTTTTCACAAAAATTACTGGGATAGCTAGAAACTAGTTTGGGAAAAAAATTGGATTTAGATCAATATTTTATGCCACAGATGACAATAAGCCCTCAGTGCATATACTACTACCTGATTGTGAAACATTGCATTATAAAAATGTTGAAAAGAGAACAGGAGGCATTTTCTTTCTTAACTATGATTAGCAAAGGTTTTTTTTTTTTTTTTTTACCTGAATAAAAGAGAGCAAAGCTTATGTAAAAACAAAATGGGCAAATTTAATTATAGAAATAAAAAATAAAATCTTTTTGTTTTACAAACAAAATCAATCAAACTAGAGTAAAAAAAGAAATTATTGAATGGGAAAACAAGAAAAAAGACAATGAATAATACCATTATTAAATGTATGTGGACCAGATGGCATTAGCATTTAAGTAAATGAAAAGCTAGGGAAATTGCAACAATGTGTTTATAGTAGTGCACTAATATTAATATTCCTCTCTAAGCAAAAACCAAACAAAATGGAACAAAACTTAAATTTTAGGCAAACATTCTTTCCACATTTCAGAAGGGGAGAATATTAGGAGTCATCAAATACAGACAACCATATTGATAGAAACTTGGACCAGTGATTTCACCAGAGACATAGGGGATTATGGGATGAAAAAATTCTTCTGTTGATAATTTTGAATCTTTTGGAGTTGTCTGAGGCACTGCAAAGTCTGAGGCAGAGTTGGAACATGGGTCTCCTTGGCTCTGAGGCTGGCTTTCTATTCCTTTTAATGCTGCTTGAACCGACAGAAACCTCTCATGGATCAAAAGAAAAAAAAAACCATGCTCTCCTCTTCTTGATTATTGATATGAAATGAAAATAGATATTATATTAAAGGTGTTAAAGAGATCTTGAGTAAAGATAATTTCTATTAGCAATTTTATTAGTTGCTAATAAAAATAATCTAACATAATAAAATATATCATTAGAGATATTAGATCTGGAAAGGATCTAGGATGAAAAGATCTTTAAAAGCCCAAACAGAAAGTATACATAGACTAATAGAATGTTAGCTTTGGAAGAGCCCCTAGAGCAGTGGTCCTCAAAGTGTAATCCAAAGAATTGTTGGAGTCTCTGAAACCCTTTCAGAGGGTCTACAAATTCAAAATTATTTTTTTATTTCTAATATAGCAAATAGCTATAAATATAACCCATGTGAACAAAAACTCTTTGAACAGATCCTCAATAGTTGTTTTTAACAACATGAAGATACTGAGAACAGAAGTTTGAGAACCACTGCCCTAGAAACTATTGGATCTAATGCTATCATTTTAGAGATGAACAAATGGTCGCCCAGGAAAGATATGGGACTTGCTTAAAGCCTCACAGTTTGTGAATGACCAAGTTGGGTCCAAAATTCAGGTCCCCTTGTCACAGCCACACCTCTCCACTTCAGCTCCCCCAAAGCACTTTGGAGTGAAAAAAAAAAAAATGATGCATCTTATTTTCCTAATCTTGATTCTTGGGAATGACATGAATCAGTTTCTTATATGGTAAGAGTTAAACATAATTATTTTTTAGAATAATTCAGTTCAGTGACATTAAACTCAAATAGAAACTGGGGCCATTAAACCAAATGTAAGGATCCCTGCAGGTGGCATATTACCTTAGAAATGCATCAATTGACATTATCTATGCTTTATTGTACTTTTATGTATTATATTAAGTATTTCTCATTAATATTTTAATCTGATTTAGACCTATTAGAATATTGAAGGCTACATATGTTTGATTTAGTTGATCTGATTATATTTGATAAGATTATTTGCTGATGGTTCAGACTTTTCTTTTTTTCCCCTAATTTAGATCACAGAGAGTTCAACACATATAAAAATCTATGGGACTGCTTCACAAGGCAGTGTATTCATTTTTTATGGAGTTTTTAAATTTTTTTTTTTTTTTATTTAATAGCCTTTTATTTACAGGATATATACATGGGTAACTTTACAGCATTAACAATTGCCAAACCTCTTGTTCCAATTTTTCACCTCTACCTCTCACCCTCCCTAGATGGCAGGATGACCAGTAGATGTTAAATATATTAAAATATAACTTAGATACACAATAAGTATACATGACCAAAACATTATTTTGCTGTACAAAAAGAATCAGGCTCTGAATTATTGTACAATTAGCTTGTGAAGGAAATAAAAAAATGCAGGTGTGCATAAATATAGGGATTGGGAATTTAATGTAATGGTTTTTAGTCATCTCCCAGAGTTCTTTTTCTGGGCATAGCTAGTTCAGTTCATTACTGCTCCATTAGAAATGATTTGGTTGATCTCGTTGCTGAGGATGGCCTGATCCATCAGAACTGGTCATCATCTAGTATTGTTGTTGAAGTATATAATGATCTCCTGGTCCTGCTCATTTCACTCAGCATCAGTTCGTGTAAGTCTCTCCAGGCCTTTCTGAAATCATCCTGTTGGTCATTTCTTACAGAACAGTAATATTCCATAATTTTCATATACCACAATTTATTCAGCCATTCTCCAACTGATGGACATCCATTCAGTTTCCAGTTTCTAGCCACTACAAAAAGGGCTGCCACAAACATTCGTGCACATACAGGTCCCTTTCCCTTCTTTATAATCTCTTTGGGATATAATCCCAGTAGTAACACTGCTGGATCAAAGGGTATGCACAGTTTGATAACTTTTTGAGCATAGTTCCAAACTACTCTCCAAAATGGTTGGATTCGTTCACAACTCCACCAACAATGCATCAGTGTCCCAGTTTTCCCGCATCCCCTCCAACAATCATTATTTTTTCCTGTCATCTTAGCCAATCTGACAGGTGTGTAGTGGTATCTTAGACTTGTCTTAATTTGCATTTCTCTGATTAATAATGACTTGGAGCATCTTTTCATATGACTAGAAATAGTAAAAATTTTTTTTAAAGTAAGAACTTGAAATTGCCCATGATAGAAAGATCACTCAGATGACAGAAGCAAAGGCCTGAACCATTAGGAGGCCAGTCTGAAGCAAGACTGATACTAATTCACTGTGTGACCTTAGATAAGCCATTGAACTTATCTGGGTCTCAATTTTCTCACGTGGAGATAAAGGAAGTTTAACTGAATGATCTCCATGGTCGTTTACATTTCTCAAATTTGTCAACTCTCTAAGAGTTTAGAGTGTGTGCTCCGAGGTATTTTAAAGATTTAATGGTTAATGAAAATAACCTTGAAGAAAATGAAAAAGAAAAAAGTTACCACCTCCCTTCATTCTTCTCCACTCATTCTCTATGATGTGCACAGACTAAGACTGGGAACATTATACTGGAAAAAGATTTGCAAGGAATTTTTCTATTTCTAAGTCAAAGACAATTTTTGACTGAGAAACCCACTTGATACAACAGAAATAACAAGGTTCAAAAGATAGGCACATGACCGATGGCTTTTCTAACTTACCCAGTGGGCACAGTTGGCTGAGGTCAGACTCTCAAAAGAGCTGAAATAACCTGAGCCTGTGAGCTTTTCAGTCTCGAAGTCATACCAACTGTAGCCACAAATTTCTGAAAAAGAAACTATGTCCCAGCTGAGTATCAGCAAATGGAAGCAGAAAATAGAAAGTGAGTTCTATAAATGTCTCTTTTACCATCCCCAAAATGTCTTGGCTTCCAGAAATTCATGATTTTTTTTTTTCCTTTTGTCTTGACCCTTCCCCATAAGCCACCAGAGATGAATTTTAGGGCTTTCTAGTCTGACTTTTTTGTAACCTCTTCTGTGTCCCTCATTCCCACCCCATCTACCTAC
Source organism: Sarcophilus harrisii (assembly GCF_902635505.1). Lineage (NCBI taxonomy): Eukaryota > Metazoa > Chordata > Mammalia > Dasyuromorphia > Dasyuridae > Sarcophilus > Sarcophilus harrisii. The sequence continues at coordinate 13,551,543 of NC_045428.1, read as the reverse complement.
TATCATCTCCAAGAACCCAGCAAACAATGTGAGTTCTCAATGACATATATACACATGGCTTATGGCTTAGCTACAGGGGATAGACTGAGGCAGGGGCAGAGTCAAAGTGCTAAGAGCAGGAACTGGACTCTAGCAGAGTAGGGGGAGGCACTGGAGATGGGGAGAGGCATCTTGATAAGATGGTATCTGATATTCTGATAAATTGGGATGGGGAGGGGCACCCAACATTCTGATGATGTCTAAGACAGAAGGTTTCTGATGCTGAGTGAAACGAGCAGGACCAGGAGATCATTATATACTTCAACAACAATACTATATGATGATCAATTCTGATGGACCTGGCCATCCTCAGCAATGAGATGAACCAAATCATTTCCAATGGAGCAGTAATGAACTGAACCAGCTATGCCCAGAGAAAGAACTCTGGGTGATGACTAAAAACCATTACATTGAATTCCCAATCCCTATATTTATGCACACCTGCATTTTTGATTTCCTTCACAAGCTAATTGTACAATATTTCAGAGTCTGATTCTTTTTGTACAGCAAAATAACGTTTTGGTCATGTATACTTATTGTGTATCTAATTTATATTTTAATATATTTAACATCTACTGGTCATCCTGCCATCTGGGGGAGGGGGTGAGGGCTAAGAGATGAAAAATTGGAATAAGAGGTTTGGCATTTGTTAATGCTGTAATGTTACCCATACATATAACCTGTAAATAAAAGGCTATTAAATAAATAAAAAAAATCAAATCAAATAAAAAATGAATTAAAAAAAAATAAGATAGAAGGTTTCTCTCCTTATCTGGATCATCATGGTTAGGAGGGAGGTGTGGTGTTGCAGAACAATTAGGAACTGAAGCCCAACAATTCAGAGAAACCAAAAATGAGGACAATTAGGGAAACTGAGTCAGGACAATTTAGGGAAACTGAGTCAGGATGATAAAAGAGAACTGTGGCACAACAATGACACCCAAATTTCTTTGTATACAGTTTGTACATGGCTATATATGAATCTGTAAAAAATGTAAGCTCTTGGATGATAGCTTGTTTTTGTGTTTTTATCTTCATTTCCAAGCACTTAGCATATAGTGAGGGATTAATCATTTTTTTAAAAACAGTATTTTATTTTTCTAATTACCTGTAAAAGCAATTTTTGACATTCACCTTAAAAAGTGAATTCCTAATTTTTCTCCCTTTCTCCTTTCATTCCTTCATTCATTTCTCCCCTCGCTAAGATGGTAAGCAATTTGATATAAGGGTCTATATCACAGTTATGTGAAACATATTTCCATCTTAGTCATTCTGTGAAAGAAGAAATAAACCAATAGCAATAAAAATTAAAATAGAGAAGGTGGAAATAATGTGCTAGCAGATTGATTCTCTCACTTTTTACTCTAAATCAGCAGCTAAGTTTCTTACTTTTTGAGGTTTGTGTGTGGCCTGGAGTTATACCTTCTATTCTGCTCACAGACAGAGCAGCTAATTAACTGAACTCCTTTACCTTGCTCTTGTTGAACTTCCCAACTAATTTTTAATTTTCAGAACATTTGAAATCCCAATTCCATGTTGGGACATTGGCAGAGTGAGCATAAGAGATATTCCTTGAGACTAAACTACAGTTCCTATCTTTACCTGGATCCCTCTCCAAGTTTCCTCCTCTTCTCAGGTAAATGACTTATTCTTAAGTTCTTTTGTTTATAATACAATTGTTACAGTTGTTTACAGTGGAAACATTAAGAGAATATCCTCCCTCCCCTTTTCTACCAATAAGAGAAGCTACCATCTGGACAAAAAATACTTGCCTAGAACACAAGAGATAGATTTTGCCCTTTTTTAGAGGAATAAGGAAAAGTAACTAAATAGGTGCTTAATTGAATGAATGAATGAAATGAGGCTGCATTAGACTATGAAAATCTTTAAAATCCACATGATAAGCTTATAACTTGGCCCCAAAAGATCATGGGAAACTGTTGGGAAGCTGAGAGTAGAAATACAAAACATGGGAAAAGAGAATTTAGTAGCAGTTTAATGGAGAATGTGGATGAATGAGACTCTGTAAATAAAGCCAGGCAGAAGAAATCAGAATTAATATCGAATAAAGAATGAATAGGGCATGGGACATTATTAAAAGGCTAAAAAGGCTGAAAAGCTTTGATTCTGTTAGAGACGTTTGACCTAAGATTACTCCAACAAAAATATTCAATATAAATAGACCAAGATGGCCTTGCTAATTATCCAGTTGTAGGAGACCAAAAACCATGTCTGAACTTTGAAAAAGGAGCCAACACCATTTTGAATGATTTAAATGTATATTATTTAGAGGTCTGTGTTTCATATTTCCCTTATAGGATGCACTTATGGTTAAAAATGGAAAGAAAAGCTTTTGACACAAAAAGTATTTGGGTTTTGTGGAATTCAGACTGTTTGAAAAATTGTCTGGAGGGGTTGATGGCATTTGGCCACACATTCTTACCAATAAACACATCTTGTCAGCTTTTGCTAAGTCCTTTTTGACCCCAGCTGCCCTTTTGGTTCCTTCTCTTTTAGGGAGTCATTTAATCTTCATTTTAAGAAAAGATCCAAGGTTTAACTGGTGCCACTAGTACACAATACAAGTAGTCGTGAATTGGTTTCCTCATTCTGGAGAGTGTTTGGGAATTGTACTAAGAAGGGGACTAAAATGTCATTATTCTTGAGGCTCGAGATCCTGCTGGGAAATGTATATCATGTTGAGGTCAAAGACAGAAAGACAGGGCCAGAATACTCGATAATATTTACAGCAGCACTTTTTATAGTAGGAAAGAACTGGGAATACAATAAATGTTCAATGATGGGGGAATGGCTAAATTGTTTGTGGTCTATGGGCATAATAGCATATTAGTGCTCCATAAAAAAACAACACACACACACACAATAAGAAAAATACAGAGAATTATATGAACTGAGGTCTAATAAAATACATAGAACTAGGAAAATTTTATATGTAATGACTATAGCAATATGAACGGGATGAATAGCAACAAATACAAAATTGAAATTAGACTGTGTAATTATAATGACTAACCTTGACCCTGAAAAAGAGAATATATACTTTCTCCTTTGCAGAGGTGAGGAACTATGGATATAAAACACTGTATATAATGTCAGATTTGATTGATGTGTTGAATAGTTTTATTGAACTGCTTTTATCCTTTCTCTTTCCTTTTTATCCCTGTTATGAGAGATGGCTTTCAAGGTTAAGAAGACAGAGGGACATATTAGAAAAATGGAGGTGATGTAAAAGGAAATTAGATCAGTTATTTTAAAAGATTTAATTGGTGACCCCAGTATAGAACTAGTTTCCTTGCCTCCTTGTCACATACTCCCCATCCCCACCAATAGAATTTAAATTCTAAGGGCACAGATACTTTTTTCCTCTTTGTGCCCACAGTAATTATTATAGTACCTTAAATACAGTTGGCACTAATAATATACTTATTAAGTTAATAATGAGTCTAATTAGAAATGATATTGCGATTGGTCAGTCATACCATTGGGTCTCCATTTAATCAGCTTTTTTTTTTTTTTTTTTCCCCTGTCAGGGACCCTGCCAAATGTTAATCAACTTGTTTGAAACCCAGCTATGATACAAATCGGCAAGTTCCTCAAAGATCCAGTGAAATTAATATCCTTGTGACTGAATTTCAATTCACATTATTTTTAGCACATACATCAACAAACTCATCTCATTTACTGACATGAAGGGCAATGAAAGAAAGAATGGCAAATTGTTCCTTGTGGTTTTGTTTTCAATGTGTTGTTCCTCATTTCAAAGGCTTGAAACTAGTTTTTAATTTAGAACACAATCTTTGACTGCAGCTGGTTCCCTATTCTGAGTTGCTAAACTAAATCATAATCAAAGACCACTTCAATTCTCTAATATTGGCAATGCTAGTTGTAATTTTATCTTGGTCACAATAAGAGCAGCTGAACAAAGATTGACTCAGTAGTCCTTTTGTTTTTAATATTAAATTTGACAATAATGGCAAATTCTGGGTATGTCTATCCCCCCACTCCCATCTCTCATCCTCTAAACTTTATGAAAACAATTTTTCTCGTGCCTTAGAAGATAATGAAGAAACAAAAGAGTTAGGAGGCAGACAGAGTTTCGGTAATCTACCGAGTTTTCCACTGGTAGATTTCATAAAGAATAATTTTATATAGCATGATAAAGGGTTTGCCTGTTAAATATTTCCCGCACCTGGTTAAATATGCTTCACATATGATAATGAGATTCTTTTATCAAGGAGTCCTCTGCCTGTGAGGTAAAGGGTGTAGAAAGGGTGGCACTCCTTTATGTGGCTCTCAAGCTGAATCTCCTGCCTGTGTCTCCATTTTCCCAGGAAGAAGAAAAACATCATTTTATTACTCCATTCGACTGATTTCTAAATTCTTCTCTTTCAGAGAAGAGGAGAAAAATCATTCCATTAAATTTCCAGTTAGTCATCACTTATAGCTCATTCTCCATTTCCATTCCCCTCAACTTACTCCACTCATATTGTCTACAAATCTACTCACCTTTTTGACCGTGCCCTCTGAAATGCCTCTTCCATAGGCAACAAGGTTACTTTCATCTTAGATCTTTTCCTCTCTCACTCCTTTCATCTTCCCCTTCTCACAGATACCTGGCTACCTCCTGATGATAGTCTCTTAGTCCTTCACAGCACCGGCTGCACTTTCACTCACCCCCCTGAATCAATGGTCAAAGGAGTTGGAATACTCCTTGCTCCTCAGTGCCATATTCAGGTTCTCCTTCTGCTATCATCTCCCAGTAACTTTTCCTTTGAAGTTCAATTAGTCCATGTTCATCAATTAGTCATGATACTGATAGTGTTCCATCCTCTAGGACATCCATCTTCTTTCCTCAACAAGTTTAGCATCTTTTTCACCCTTTCCTCCCCAATTTCTGCCCTCATGCTACAAGGCTCAAGCATATAGTTTACATAGTTTATTCCTTATGGGCCAGAACTCTGAACTTGAAACAAGGATTCTTACAAGGTGCTAACTCAGTGGAATCAATGAGACAATGGTTATCTAGTTTAACGTGGTGCTTAATAGTTCTCTTAGTTCAGTATGATTAATTTAATCTTACAACAAATAATGGTTTCCTAGTTATATAATGATTAGTGTAAACTCAGTGTAGAGCATATAAGCTAGGACAAACTCAGCCAGGATTCAGAGCCAGATTCATTCCCTCTCCCACTTTTGTGGTGGCTGGAGGCTGAAGCACAAGCCAGCAGGGACTGAGAGACAGAGACATTCCATCTTTATCAGCCTGGTGGTGTCTGGCCTGTGCTCCTGCTCCCCCCACTGAGATGAAGGCAGGTCTGAAAGGCTCTCAAGAAAGCTAGCTGGGCCCCAGGCAAGGAAACCAGATTGTGAAGGAGATAATAAAGAATTTGGACTTTTAACACCTGGCTATTCTCATGGTGATTAATCTGCTGAAAGAAAGGCTGCTCAAAAACTGTCAGAAAAGTAACAAAAAACATTACAGTTCCTCACCACATTTATTTTATGTGGTCTACTCCTCTACTCCACCACAATCAGACACAAAAATGGTCACAGTCTTAAGCTTGCCATCACCTACAAATACCTGATCTTCATGTTAATTAACTCTGGAATTTCTTTATCTGTTCACAATCTGTTGTCATTCCAATTCTCCTTCTGCTTTTCAGCCCCAAACCTGATTATTCTTCCATACTATGACCCTGTTCCCTCAGATTTTTCCAGTGTCATCACCCTTACACTAAGTACATTCTCCTTCCTGTTCGACCGTGAACCTTTGGTAAACCAGTTCCACTCTAACCTGCCTTCTGCTTTTGAATCCCTTGTCTCCATATGATATCACCAGTTTTGCCAACCATGTCTCAGCCTTGGTTTGCTCTCACCGTCCATTGAGTTCACTTCTACCCCATGTTGTTGAGAAAAGCAGAAGTAAAAAGTGTTGACTGGGCCCCCTCTGAATTTGTTATATAATCATTGAAGAAAATATTTAGAAGGTTTTCCTTGTCCATAGGGATCTGGTTTCCTCAGGATGGAGATCTCTCAGAGTCTTAGGTGGTTCGGGCAGAGGAACTTAAAAGTACTTAGAAGAATAGAGAATTTCCCTTTCTTCCAAACAGGAGGGCAGAGTGAAGACTTAATGGAATGATCTTTCTCCTCTTCTCTGAAAGCTTTCAATGTTTCAGTGCAATACTTTTTAGGATGCCCTGATTATAACTCACTGTCTCACTTGCCAATTGCCAACATCCACTGGAGTGTGGAGAAGGTAAGGAACTCCAGAAAGATATCTACTTCTGCTTCATTGACTACACTGACACCTTTGACTGTGTGGATCACAGTAAACTGTGATGAGTCCTCGAAGAGATAGAAGTATCAGATCATCTTATTTTTGTCTGAGGAGCTTGTGAAGGCAAGAAGCAACAGCTAGAACTGAATGTGGAAAAATGAATGGTTTAAGATTAGAAAAAAAGGAACAAGGCTGTACATTGTCACCTTATTTATTTAATTTATATGCAGTATACATCATAAAAAATGCCAGGAGGGATAAATTAAAAGCTGGAACAAAGGTTGTCCAGGATAAATATCAACAATCTTAAATATGGAGTTGATTTCATTCTGCTGGCAGAAAGTGAAGAATAATTTAGAAGCCTGTTAATGATGGTGAAAGAGGAAAGTGTAAAAACTGGCTTGAAGCTTAACAAAAAAAAAATAAGATCTTGGCAACTAGTCCTATCGCTTCTTGTTAACTAGAGGGAGAAGAAATAGAAGCAGTGTCAGATTTTATATTCTTGGTCTCAAAGAGACTGCAGACCGAGACTGCGGTCATGAAATTAAAAAATGCTTGCTCCTTGAAAGGAAAGCTATGGTAAATCTGGACAGCATCCTTAAAACAGAGACATCACCTTGCCAAAGGTTTTTTTTTTTTTTTTCAACTAGTGATGTATGGCTATGAGAGTGGAATTCTAAGCAAAGATGAGTCCTGCAGAATCAACACTTTCAAATTATGGTGCAAGAGAAGATTTTGGATAGTTCCTTGGACTGCAAGGGGATCACATCAGTCAATACTTTTAGAAATTAATTCAGACTATTCACTGAAAGGTCAAACACTGAAGCTGAGATTTATACATTCTGGCCTAATTATGAGATGACAAGACTGATTGGAAAAGACCCTGATGCTGGAGATTAAAGGCAAAAGGAAAGGGGGATGCAGAAGATGAGATGGATATTGTCATGGAAACAACATCATGAATTTGGACAGATCTCAAGAGTTAGTTAGAGATAGAAGAGTCTGGTGTGCTGTGATCCATGAGGTCACAAAGAATGAGTCACAATTGAATAGAAAACAAAAATCTCACTTTATCCAAAATTAAACTTGGTCTCTTTATCTCTTCCCCAAATCATCTTCTTCACTTCTATAGTGGTATGGTCCCTCCAACTCCAAGTTACTGAGGTTCAAAGTCTTTCTATATTCTGTAACTCTTCAGTCTAATTTCTCTCATATCCAATATGTCGCCAAGGTCTGTAAATTTTGCCTTTGTGATACCTCTCATGTAGATCCCCTTCTCTCCTTTCATACTACTATCATTCTGATGCAGTCCCTTCTTTCCCCAATCCTGGACTATTACCATAACCTACCTTGTAGTCTGTCTGCATAAGTCTCTCTCCACTCTAGTCCATCCTCCACTTAGATGTCAAAGTGATCTTTCAAAAACATAATCTGATTATGTCACCCCCATATTCAATAAATTCCGGTGGATTCTTATTACCTCCATGATCAAAGAGAAAATCCTCTGTAAATCAAATCCTTTTATTATGTTTCCCTTCCCTTCTTCCTAACCCACTTTCTATTCTTCTTTCAGCTTACACTCATCTGCATACTCTGCCTCTCATTGAAAAGTCCTTTTTGCTATTCCTTGAACAAGCCATTCTCTCTTTATGTGGGCTATTTTCACAGTTGTTCCTCATGTCTGGAATTCTCTTTTTCCTCATGTTTGCTGTCTGATTTCTTTCAAATCCCAGCTAAAATTGCACCTGCTATAAAGAACCTTTCCCAATTCCTCAAGTCTAATGACTTGCTCTATTTATTATTTCCAATTTATCATGGATATAACTTGTTTGTATGTTTTCATATTTATTTTGTCTATACCATTAGCCTGTGAGTTTGAAGAGATCAATGATTTTTTTTTCATCTTCCTTTGAATCTCCAGAATTTGGCATGATACCTGGCACATAATAGGCATTTAATAAATGTTTAACTAATATGTCCTTGGCTTGAAAAGTTTTCTAAGGCTTAGGAGTTATCTCTGTAGCAATAAAGGTATAGGCAATAGTCACTTGATAAGCAGCTTGAATTCTGCCTTCAGAAAGGCTAGGGAGAGAATCTGTGATTTCTTTGTTATAGGGGGCTCTTGAGTGAGGAAATTCCCTCAACCAAAGCAGATTGGTCTATTCTTTGCAATATAACATTAAGTTGTCTCTAGTTGTCTCTAGAACAGTGTGTGGTTAAATGGTTTGCCCAGGGTCTCATATATAAAAAGCATTCAAGTTGAGACTCAAAGCTAGATTTTCCTAATTTCTGGATGAGTTCTCTATTTACTAGGCCCTGTTGCATTTCATATTTCCAAATGTATAGTATCATTCATGCTGTGAAAATGCTACAAAAAAGTAATTTTTGACAAAGTATAATTCACGCTGAGAAAATGATGCAAGAAATAATCTTGACAAATCCAGAATAAATTAGTTGCTGTATAGTGTCTATAAATTGAACAATAGAAGAATTAACACTGAATAAAATAATTTTCTCCAGGAGTCTAACCAATGTAAATTAATTGCCACAATGAAGTGACCAGAGGATGCTACAAAGCACCTTGGACGATAAATCTTATATGCTTGCCAAATGAGGAGAGACCATTGACCAAATGGCACTGGGTTAGAATATTTGTCAAATTTTACAAAGTGATGAACAATGAAGAGCAATATGATTTCATAAAAGGGAAAGAGAAAGTGGAGAGTAAAACCAGTTTAAAGAAAGCTTCAGGAAATATTTGATCAGGCTATGAGATTTCAAGTACATATAAGGTTAAAAATGGAGAGGAGATTACATTATAGAGAAGTAAAAAAGCAAAGCCAAAAGAGAACAAAGATGGAAAAAAAATCTAAATTGAAGAACTCCCTGTGGAGGTGAAGTCTTCCAGAGGCTTCTGTTCCCAGATTACATTGTATTGATTGTTGCATGGTACTTATTTACAGGATTAAATCTGTCTATCCACATAAGAAAGAACAAGTTGAAGAATGTCAACTACCCAGATTTCGACATGCATTTGGATGAACATTCTATAGAGCTTGTCCATTAGAATTTGAACCAATCTTTCTTGAGATCTGTGCTTGAAGTGACATGATTATAAAGGTGTGGAAGAATTGACATAGCAGTTAGCTGAAGGAGGAGAAGATATCAAAGGCATGTCATGGGGAAGATGTCAGACTCTAGCAATAGCAAAAAAAAAAAAAAAAAAAAAAAAAAAACCCAAAAACAACAACAAAAACAAATAAACAAACAAACAAAAAAGGTGACCAAGAGACTGTGAGCAACTACTGACTTATGTCTCTACTCTTTCATATATATATATATATATATATATATATATATATCCTTGTGAGTCACTTCTACATGAATGAGGAATATCCATGATGAGCATATAAGTAGGGACCAAGTAGGATTTTGCAAATGATGTCTGTCATGGACTGCATCTTTATCATTTCATAATTGACTGAAAGATACAGAAAATATAAGATATAATTTTCCTTGTCATTTATTGGTAATGGAAATGTATTGGATTTGGAAGAGTATAATGCTATCGGACATGGTCTTTCAAACAATTTGGCTCTCATCCATATGCTAAAATCATTTAAGATTCCTTGAAAGACCTTTTGATCATCCACTCATCATAAAGATCAGGCAAGGAGTAAAATCAGTTGATATATGCCTATGAAAAGATTTTGCTACCATGACAGATGATCCACCACAATATCCAAATAGAAGTATCTGGAGGGCTTCACTTCCACAGAGAATTCTTCAGTTTCCAGATGACATTGTATTGATCATAGTGTAATTACTTACAAGATTAAGTCTGTCTATCCACATAAGAAAGAACAAGTTGAAGAATGTCTATTACCCAGATTTCAACAGCCATTTGGATGAATATTTTATAGAGCTTGTCCATTAGAATTTATAAGAGGGAAGACAATGAAGAGAGACAAAGTGGTCTCAGAGTATGAGAAAAATGTTTTGGATTGCCTTTGGAAAACTGTAAAAACTGAAGTTACACTTCAGTTTCTTTTATAATTCTTTCCTGGAAGACACATCTCCATAATTCAAATTATGGTATTCAAATCAAACTTTCCATGAAATCCAAGATAGCATCCAAAACTATAATTCTTCTGACGTTGTTATGTAGCAGTTAGCCAAGGAATAGAACTTGTAAAATTTAAAAATGAATCATGGAAAAATTTGGAGAGATATATGAGCATGCTGTATAATATTTAGCCAAAGGAGTACGTCAAAGAATTTTATGATAGGCAGAGAATATGGGCTATTCATGGGGAAAGAATGAAGGATGACAGGATGATCAGAATATTTGACTAATACTCTCACAATGTCAAGAGAGAGTGAAGAAGGTCTGTAGCATGCTGGATAGACTTCCTGTGACATATCTATGGAAAAGAGTTGTATAGAAAGGATGGGGCATGGATGGGCTATGATCTGTATCTTTGGAAAGAATGAATGAATTGATAAAGTTTCAGGTATATTTAGGTTTTCTCACATTCAAGTTGTTTTTTTTTTTTTTTTCTTAAATGATGAAGGAATGCTTGTGTTACATTATCTTCCCACAAAATTTTAGCACTCTGGAACAAAGTTTCAGTTACCTTACCCTAGTTGTGCCTCTATATGGAAAAACAAACAAACAAACAAAAAACAAAAAGCTCTTCTTCTTACTTACAATGAGACATTGAACAAATCCCATCATCTTTTCATTTGGAAAAAAAACAAGCTCATTCCTATTCTTCACTCAAAGATACATTGCCAATTTAACTTGGAAATACTGCACCAAGGGGTTTATTCCCTTTGATTGCTACAGGTAAGTGACATATGTGAAATCTCTTTTACTTTTGTGACAAAACGACAGCGTGACACTCTAATTCTGTGGGGGAATGATGAAAGATGATAATCTTAAGATGCCATCATCTATTTCCATCAGTGTGTATAATCCATACTTATCTCTGGTATACTTCAAAATTAAAAGTGGCATTCCTTCAAAGCAGGGACTCTCTTGCTTTTTATTTATAGCATCCTGTTTTAGCCCAATCCTGGGCCCATATTAGTTGATTGATTGGGCTGAAAAAGAATCAAAATAGCTCTGTTTGGGCACACTGCAGATAGCCTTATCCAGAAATGTATTAGCTCAATAAGAATGTATTAATTGTCTTCCAAGATCAAAGAAACATTCTCGAAAATAGATGGAATACAAAGTTGTAGAAGACTGCAATTTTGACCTCCAGGAATAGAAAAGATAAGTCAAGGTTGTACCCTGGATATTGATCATTCCTCTTCTGTAGGTTATCATAATCTTTTATGGAATACATGCGTACTTAATTTTACTTAATTTTCATGTTAATCAAAAGCAATTGATTATCATTACCATTTCCCTCATAATGAGTTATTTAACCAATGAGACTTAGGTGCAAAGATAAGGAATCTGCCTCTTTTATACATCCTTGTTCCTCTGCCATTAGAATCCATCCATTTCTCCTTCTATTGTTCTATTTTTTTAATCAATCAGTTGTTAGAGAGAATTGTTTAATTATTTGTGCTGTCTGCAATAGGATGGGAGGCATTTATATAGTAACTGGCTTTGCTACCTATATAGGATTTTGAATATGGGATTCCTGTCCCGATGAATAAATGGAAAGAACAAAAAATAATTTATCATGTGATTACTACATGCCAAGCCAAAGAGAAAAGAGACCTCACTCATCTCAAGAAATTAATTCTTTGATTGAAGGACACATTACATATATTCAGCTTCATGACACGTAAAAAACCTCCAGAGTCCTAAACTGTGCAGCAGCAGCAGCAACAAAGTCATTAGGAAAGAAGGAAGGAAGGAAGGAAAGGAGAGAGGGAGGGAGGGAGGAAAGGAATGAAAGAAACAAAGAAGGAAGGAAGGAAAGAAGGGAGGGAAGAAGGAAGTGAGTGAGGAAGAAATCTAGGCAAAAAAGGAAGAAAGGAAGAAAGAAGGAAGGAAAGAAAGAAGAAAGGGAAGGAGAAGAGGGAGAAGGCAAGAAAGAAAGGAAAGAAAGAAGGAAAGAAGAAAAGAAGTAAGGAAAAAAGTAAGGAAAAAGTAAGGAAAAGAAAGTAAGGAAAAAGGGAGTGAGTGATGAAGGAAGGAAAAAGGAAGAAAGGAAGGAAATATGAAAGAAAAGGAAGGAAGGAAGGAAAGAAGAAAAGAAAGAAGGAAGGAAAGAAAGAAGGGAAGGAGGGAGGGAGGGAGGAAGGAAGAAAAAACATTAAGTGCTTATATGCTAGGCACTGTATCAAGTGTTTTACAAATATTATTTTATTTTATCCTCATAATGACCTTCAGAAGTAGATGCTAAAATTATTCCCATTTTACAACCAAGGAAACTGAGATAGATAGTGGTTAACTGATTTAGCCAGGATGGCAAAGATGACAAATGTCTGAAATAGGATTTGAACTCATTCTTCCTGCCTCTAGGCAGACCTCTGGGTCTGTGCTACTTTAGGTTCAGTGGAAGATCGCATGGCAGTGCCTGAAAGATCTAGAAGACATAACAAAAAGACAGATGACAAGGTCTGGAGGCTCTGAAGCTGCAGTGGCAAGTAAAAAGTAAAACCTGGCGGTCTTTCATCTTACCAGATAAATGATTTTACCAGAAATGATTTTAGCTGGCAAGGACCAACTTGTCAAAACCTTATGAATAGTCAGTTCTGCTTTACTTGGTGGGATCCCTCTCAATACTATTGAGAAAGAATGAAAAAGTTGGAGAAGCCCAATGGATTGTGGATTTTAGATTCCTTCCCAAAAGGATAAGGATAGGGGATCAGGTTACGTAAAGTTGGGGAAGGAAGACTCCATCCTAGGAAGCTTATGCTCTACTGGAGGAAAGATCAAAAAAATTGATAGTAAACTAAATTTGAGGGAAAAAAATAAAGAGTAGCATTGCATTGAGCATAGCTCAAATGACTTTATACATTTTGTTAAAAGGTTGTTCTGATTCTTTTTCTTTCCCTCTTGCCTCCAGCAGAGTGTACGATTCTTAGAATAAGACCTGATTTTTTTTGTTTGTTTGTTCGTTTGTTTTTTTTATTCCAATAGGAACATAGCACTTTGCATATGTTAGGTACTTAATAAATACTTGTTAAATTGAAGATACTGTTGCTTAAAGTCTCTAAGCCTCAGTTTTCCCATCTGTATTAAAAATGAAGAAGCTAGATTAGATGATCTCAGATAAAAAGAAAAATGAAATCATGACTATATACATATACAGCATTGCGCATACACACACACACACACATATATATATATACACAACACACGCACACATACACACATGTACATGTTTGTGAGCACTAATGCAAACATATTTGTATTTGTTTTGCTTGACTATGGATGTTCATTATTTGTCAACTAACTTATCCTTTAAGAGAAGAAGAGGATGTTTCAAAAATGGAATTTTGACATGAATTTAGAAAATAAGAACCCAATATTGCTTTTCTTCCCCTTTATATAGCAGTTTTCTCTAATTTTATGTAAAACCAGCTCCCTCTAGTGATAACTGCCATACTTTTCACCTTTCATTAAGATGGGAATTTAATCAAGAGTTTCTTTGCTGATATAAATAACCTTCCATTTTCATTGTGAGAAAAGTACACCTAAAATCAACAGTGCATGGTAGGGGAAATGACATCATATTGGCTTTTTTGGTTCTTTTTTAATGATTTTCTTTTGTTAGGTTAAAATATTTTGAATGTGTACTATTTAACACAATGTATATCTCTTTTTTTAAAAAAAGGCATTCTTAAAAAAACAAAAAATAATAATAAAAAAGGCATTCATTTGAAAATAATTTTTTCAATGTAAAAATGGGAAATTAAAAAAAAATCAAATAAATAATTACCAATAAAAGAGATCTAGGATTTTTCCTCCATTGATTTGGCAACATCCTTTGGGACTCCTGACTCTATCAAAGTCATAGTTACTGCTTTTGAAAAGTAATGTCACATTTAACAAAGGAAGCAGCATGGTGAAGTGGAAGCAAGAGAGGAAGAAGGGAGCGAGTATTTATTAAGTGCTTTACTGTGCATTAAGCATTTTGGAAATATTATCTTAGCTGATCCTCACAACATTAGGACAAATGCTATTATTATTTTCATTTTAGAATTGAAGAAACTGAGTCATACAAAAGTTAAATGACTTGGTAGTTCCAGCTAGTGAGTGTCAGAGGATGGATTTTCAGCTGTCTTCCTGACTTCAGATCTAGTAAGCTATCATTTGCTCACTTAGCTAAGATTATATCTAAACACACACACACACACACACACACTCACAAGAATATATATATACACTCGCACATAGATGTATATGTGTATAGATATAGATAGATTGATGTAAAATAACAGAATTGCCTAAAGGGAAAACAAACAATAATAATCTTCAGTGTTGATCAGTTCATCTCACTTATAAAACTGAAGCAATGTAATAGAAAACGGATTAGTGGCACACAGAAAATATACATAAAAATAGATTCAAAGTATAAAAGTCAGGAGCTAGATTAAAATTAATATATTTATATTAATATAAATTAATATAATAACATAAAATATTAATATATATGAATGTATAAAATTTAAGAATGTAATCAGGATCTTAGATAAATCAATAGGGAAATAAATGATAGCATATCCAGAGAGAAAACAAGTGAATGTTGAATGCATACTGAAACTTTTTTTCACTTACTTTATATTTCTTATGTTTTTTCTTTCTTCTTTTTGTGTAATACAGCTAATCAAAGAATACATTTTACTTGATTCACATATATAAGTGATATAACATTTCTTACTTTCTCAATGGGTAAGGGAATGACTGCAAGAAGGGAGAAAATTTGGGAATCAATTTTTTAAAAATTGATAAATAATGTATATCTTAAAAGTTTAAAAAAAAACATAAAGCAAGAGTAAGCAAACAAATAAACAAACAACTATCATCAAGTAATTCAAAAAAGTTAACTTTATATTTAAAAGAACCATGGGTAGTAAAATAATAACCTTAAATATATATAATACCTCACTCTGGCCTATTGGGGAAGCTAGGGGAGGCACTTGGCTTGGAATCAGGAATACTTCGTTCTGTGAGTTAAAATCTGACCTTTAGCCACGTGACCCTGGGCAAATAATTTAACCCTGTAAAATGATCTGGAGAAAGAAATGGTAAACTACTTTAGTATCTTTGCCAGAAAAAGCCCAAATGAGACCACAAAGAGTTGGACGCCACTGAAACAAATGAACAACAACAGCAACTCTGCATTTTATCCCCACATTTGCTTTCTTGATGCCATTTTGAAATCCTAGATGGTATCTGCTAAATTAATTTCTTCATTTTCTTTGTAATTATTTTTTCTTTTGAGGGATAACCTTGTGGATGACTAGTCTTAATGCTAGAGCTAAAAATTTCTACTACTGACAATCCTCCAGCAGATTCATTTAGTTCTTAGGGAAAATATTTATTTGAATGTTTTTGTAAGAATAATTACTACAAGCCATTTCTCCACAATTCTAGGTTATACTTTCCCCAAAATACATACTCGAGTCTCCAAAAATACATAAATGAATGATTGGGGCAAAGGTAGTGAAGTTATGAACCTCCAGGTAGGGTTAAGAGGAATTTATTGAGTCTGTGGGAGATAGTGAGGAGATTGGGCACAAACTTGAAGTATAAAGCTAATTACCCACATGTAGGAACACATGTGGCCAAAGCAACTCAATCTTCAGAACCTTGTGTTCTTTTTCCATAGAATCTTTACAAGGTATATGATATATCTGGTGGATGGGTTGAATCCTTGAATTCCCTGAGCTCATTCATAGATGGCCAGCTGTAATTTCAGCACTTCCATCATTAGGTTTATCTGGATCCTGCTGTTCTCCTTCCACTAGAGTGCCATTTGGTTCTTCCAGAAATGGAAGAGATTCATAGTCTCTGATTATTAGATTCCTTTCTGATTTTGCTCTCTCAGGCTCTATGATCTTTCAGGCTAGTGGCAAAAAGGATTGCTTCTCACCTCAATAGTTGGTTCTGGTTCAGATCTAGGTTACTCCTATAACACATTTCCCCTGAATCCTTCCTGATTGTTCTATGCAAATGAATATTTTTTGGGAAAGATAATGGATTAATGAATCTAAGGAGAGTGGGATCAGGTAAAGTCATTGATTTTCCATCCTTTTCATATGTAATTGATCTTTTAAAAAATTCAGATAATTTATAAGGTGTAGAATGTTTTATTTATACTTATAAGCATCTCACTTTTCATCACTGTCTGTGTCTTTGCTCTTTATAAACTTCTAATTTGCCAGATTCTACATGCCAGAACACATTCTAACACATACTAAATAAATGATAGAGCATTGAGCTTTTTTTTTTAAACTTGGGGGCTATGAACTTAAAAAAAAAAGCTTTTATAATTATATTTTGATATTTTTATTTTTTGTAAATCCTATGCATTTTATTTTGTGCTTTTAGAAACTTTATTCTTTAAAGATTTTCATTATTTCAATAGACTCCCAAAAGTTTGTGACAGAAAAACTGTTAAGAATTACAAATATAAAGCAACAGAGAAGCTGACTGAAATATAAAAAAGACATAGATACTGAGACTAGAGTTGTAAGTGCTACAAGTCTTTAATGTGACAATTGAACAAAAAGATTAACAATAAAGAAATAAGGAGTTTACATTTCACAGACTATGATTGAGGACTTTGCAATATATTTTTCAGTATGATCCAACACCTTTACAAATGTAATATCATAAGATATAAAGGATTCAAATGTAAGAAGGTTGAAATATTGAACACATGCCTCATAGGCTAAGCCATATCACAATTATAATAAGTAAAGGAAAAATGAACAAAATGTAAAGAATCAATTGAAATTAAATAATGATATTCTGAATGAGCAGATCAAAGATTAATAATGAAAATGAATTATGCTGAAAAGCATAAAAGTGAGATGTGATTAAATTTTTTAGAAGCAGCTAAAGAAAATTTTAGAGGAAAATGCTTATCTCAAAACACATTAACAAAAGAGAAAATGAGAAAACTGATGAATTGGGCACCTATTTAATTAGGGAAGCAACAAACAAAAAAATAAGCATTAAAGAAGGTAATTATAAAATCAAAGGAAAGATAAATATGGTAAAAAGCCTATTGATCTCTGAGGCATAGCTAAGAGTTGCATTTTAAGATTAAAAAGTGAACAACTACTAGCAAATTTAATTTTTTAAAGGGCAAGGGAAACCAAATTTCCAAGATTAAAAATGAGGAGGGGGGATTTATAACCAATAGGAAATAAAAAAATACCCTAATATATCCAACTATATTCCAAGTAAAAAGAACAAAAAGTAGGATGGATAGTTTTAGAAATCTAAAACATACCTATTAACAATTTAGGAAAGAATGAATGTAAATGATCTCTGGAAAACAAATGAAATCATAAATTAATGTCCAAGGGAATAGGAATGAAGATAAATAAACTTTTCAAGTAAATTTTATCAAATATTTTAAAATGGTACCTCATTAATTTCAAAACTAATAAATGAATACATAAATACATGAATGGATAAATAAGTAAACAAAGAAACAAACAAATGAATTGATAAGAAAATCATCTTGCCAAACTTTTCTGAAAGGAATCGGGTGCAGCTACCCAAACTTGGAAGAAATAAAGCATAGAATAAGATCCATATTCTATTATTGTTAATGGATAATGATGCAGAAATTTACCTCAGTGAATTTTGGTACTCTTTTTGTTACATGATTTATTGCAAAAAGAGACTATAGAAATCTTTCAACCTATGATCATTACTTAATTGGATTTATCAATAATGAAAGTGTGGTTGGTTCCACACTGGGAAATCGATGTTCAAAATTAATAAAAAAATAACAACAATGTAAAATCATATGATACAAATAGATGCAGAAACAAAATGCAGTACTCCGTTCTATGAAAAACACTTTAACCAGCAAGGAAATGAAAGAACTTTTGCATGAGTAGTTTTCTGTGAAGTTTTCCAGTCTTCTTAAAGCCTTTTCTTTCTTTAGCATGATATCTGAAGCTGGGTTTCATTGCCTCTATCTATTCCATAACTTTTAAGAGCTGGGAAAACTCTTATTAATTTGGCATATAATATTTATCATACTGATGCTTCTCTCTAACAAAAGTTGTGCAATAATTTTGTTTGGAAACATTGAAAACGGGTAAGCCTGATATTGCTAAAGGTCATCAGAGGGAGGAAGACATTTTTAAAGGGACTATTTAAGTGATAATGTCACTGAGAAATAAACTAGGGAGGTCTGCACTTCAGATAATGTGTTTTATAAAGCTGGGAGTTTAGTTCACTGGATGCATGACTTTTATAGGTAGTGACATAGGAACATTCAATTTGGAGAAATTGCCATTCCCATGAATTGTATAGAAAGGTAGTATGTAGAAGGCCAGATTTAGTCAAGAAAATTGTTCATTATTTCAGTCATGTTTGACTCTTCATGACCCCCTTTGGGATTTTCTTTGCAAAGATGATAGAGTAATTTTTACATTTCATTCTCCAGCTTATTTCATAGATGAGTAAACTGAGGCAGAAAAGGTTAAGTGACACAAAACTCAGAAGTATCTGAGACCAGATTGGAACTCGCAAAAGATGAATCTTTCTGACTTCAGACCTGGCACTCCAGGCACTGTGACCATATTGCTGCCCAGAATCAGAAAAACCTGCATTCAAATCCCACTTTTGACAAATACAAGCTGTGTGTTAATAATGGAGAAAGCATTTAACTTTTCAATGTCTTAAGAAATCCTCTAAACTATAAATTACAGATGCTTTATTAAATTTTTGGAAGGACTTTCCATGCCAAAAGTTCTTTACTTTCAGGAAATAAAAACTCTAAAAAACAGTGAGGTGAAGGAGTAAAGGGAGACAGTGACAAAATATTTTCCTAATTTGGATTTTCATTTTTCTTTGGCAAGTTTATGCCAAATTCCAAAAACTCCCTGGTGCTTTAGAGCTTTGGAACATCAGGCTTGGAAGAGCAAGACTTTAAAGGGTGGAGATGGAAATAGCCTATGCTATCATGTAAAATTTCATTTTTGAGTGAGCCATTCAGTTGTAGCCAAGACTTACTTTTAATGCGACCTTTTAAGGTTGGACCAAAAGAGATTTGGGTCATTAGTTCACTACTGTGCCTCACTCCATCCTATTTTTTTCACTTCCTATTACATTCTGACTGAAGTACTTCTTAAATACCTAATAATAATTTTAATAGAATAATAATTTTAAAAGTAGCATATCTATGCTGATTTCTATAAATAATTAAGTTCACAATTCATCAATTCATTGATCATGGGGTTTTAGAGTTGGAAGAAATTGTAAGTCATCCAGTCTAGAGCGTCTTAATCTTTTTTTTTTTTTTTTTTTTTTGAATTCTGAACTCCTTTGCCATCAGGATCCCTTATCAGAATATGTTTTTAAGTGAATAAAATTCAGAGTATTGAAGAGGAAAACAATCACACTGATAAAATGATTATTTATCTATTCAAAAAAAATTACAAATGGCAAGTTACGAACCCCTGATCTAATCTAAATCCATAACAAATTATGAAATTGTAGCAAAGCATGATTCAGCCTCTACTTGAATACCTTCAGCAATGAAGACATCACTAAACAACAAGAGGCACATTTATTTTGGACTTTGGAAATTATTCATTTTAGAGACTTGAATTCTTCCCTCTAACTTTTTTTTATTGTTCTAATCAGCCCTTTGGGATTAAGGAGAACCAGGATCATTCCTATTTCATAGGACAGATTTCAAACATCAAAAGTCTATTATAATGTCCTCCAGCTATCCTTGCCCCAAGTCTTCTCTTTTCCAGGCAAACTATCCTTAATTCCTTTTATTAATCTGTTTATAGTATGGTTGCAAGGTTTTTTTTTTTTTTTTTTTTAGCATACTGATCCCTTTCTCTAGATGTATCCCAGCTTGTAAATGTCCCTTATTTCTTTTGATTGCTACTTTACTCCATTGGTGAAATTTCTGTTCCACTAACTTCCAAGTTTTTTTTCACAGAAATTACCTGTTTACACCTCTTTTCATACTGTCTTTGTGCAACTAATTCTTTGAATCCAAGAACAGAACTTGATATTTATCCCTACAAATTACTATTAAAGCTTGAATCCAAGATGTCTTTTTTCTAGCTTTTCTCTTTTCTAGCTTTGTATTATATATGTATCATAATCATGCAATTCATACCATTATCCAAGTCATTGATTAAAACACTGAATACAACTGATCCAGTGTTTGCTAGCTTCCTTTGCCTCTGCCCTAAAGATTTCTTTGCAGGTGAACATCAATCAACACACTTTGAGTCTGGCTATTCTAACATTTCTGAACTCTTCTAAACTGTATTATCTCCTTTCTATCTAATTCTATTTATTATCAATCTATCTAATAACTAATATTTATAAAGTGATGACTATTTCCCCAGTGCTTTGTTGAATGCTTTAAAATTATCTCATTTGATCTTCACAAAAACCAGGGAAGGTAAATGTTATTAGTATATTCACTTCATAAAAGAGGGAACTGATACAAAGAAGTTGTGGCTTATCCAGAGTAGTACAGCTAGTCTGGATTTGAACACAGGTTTTTCTGATTCTAGGACCAGCACCCTATGCACTGCACCATATAGCTGCCTCATGATAGGATAATAAATTTAGGGCTGGAGAGACCAACTCCTCCAACCTTCTTATTTTGAAAATGGGAAACTGAGGCACAAAGAATTAGGATGACTAGCCTAAGGTCTCCCAAGTAGTCAATGACAGAGAAAGGATTTCAATCTAACTCTGATTCAGTAGGCTCTTTCCCCTTATCTAAGAAACTCTTTTTCTCAAGATATAATGGGTTATTTTCAAATACCTTTTAAGGTATATCCTATTTAAAGAATTCCCTTACTCTTCTATTATAATAACCTAGTCCAAAAAAGAAATGAAGTTAGTCTATCATTGAAACTCATGTTTCATGGGTCCCCATATCAAAGAAACTCATTTCTTTATTTTTATTGGAACTTTTTTTAAAAAATCATCTATATTTTATAGAGTATATACCTTCTTACTCTCTCTCTGAGTCATTCTTTATCACAAAATTAAAGAGAAAAAATAGGACATCTGAGAAAAACACAAATGTCTGACATTATCTATGGTGTTCCATTTCTATAATTCCATTTCTGCAAAGAAGGGAGGCTAGTGCCATCTCATGGTTCTTCTTTGGGTTCAAACTTAGTCATTTTCATTTCATCAGCATTTAGCTTCAAATTCTTGTTGTGATTTTTCTTTTCATCTACATTAGTATAGTAATTCAGCTTATTGATTTTTATCCTGTTTTATTTATCTGAATTGCATCAATTAATATGTCTTCCCATGCTTCTCTATTTGTCAGATTAATTTCTTATAGGATAATATTATTAATAATAGTAGGTAACTTTCAGATTTAAAAGGCACCAAACAAACAGTATCTTCCTTTGGGGGTAGGATAGTAATTGCTATTATTATCTTCTTTTACAAATGAGGAAACTGTGGCACTGAGAAATGAAGTGACTTATCTGGGGTCACATAGCTAGTCAGTGTTTAAGTTTAAACTTGAACTAAGGTCTTCCTGACTCCAGGTCTAATCCTCTATTCACCTAGTTGTATTATGACTTAGAAAAAAATGTTTTCTTACCAACGACTATAAATTTTATTTTTCATTTTTTTGCTATTTTCATTTTTATTATTGATCTTTTGAAAATTTATTCTAACAATAGAATCTCTGATTCAAAAGGGTATGAATATTTTTAGAATTGTAAGGCAAATTCATCGATCCAATATTAATGTTTTACTGGGTCATCTTCCCACAGATTCCCCAACATTGACTTCTTTCTTTTTCTCTTCTTCGGGAGATTATGGCTTGTTCTTAATAAACTCAGACTAAATTTTAATAATTACTTTCTTCCTCTCTAAATGCTCATTAGCCAACTATTTAATAATTAATTCCAGAATTTTGTCAGAATTTCTGTTCCTTTAATATAGCAACGTTCTTCGAAGATTGTCTAATCTAAGTAATCTAAATCAATAAGAAAATCAACAATTTTCTGTGTAACATGTATGTCTATTCCTGCGAGAACTGGGAATGATATTTAGTGCTAGGGATTTTCCAGAGGATACAACAAACTTATAAAATATTACAGAGGAAATCTCTGTGAAAAATCATTAGCATAATCTGTTCACATAAGACAGTGAAAAGCATTAGGAATGAAAACTAGCCAAGAAAAGGTTGGGCAAATGATCCAACTGTGCCAAATTGATGGAAAGATTCTTTAAATAAATCATCAAGAGGAATTCAGTAACTCCTGACCCTTGGGGCTGCTTTCCTTCTTTATATAATTTTTATGAGAATCATACAATAGCTACATATTGTGGTTATTCTGGGGAAAATGTGAGTAGGAGACAGATATAATATGCAGCCTAATTTTTTTCTTCACACAAATATACATACATGAACATGTGAATTCATGTACACATACACCCTTCTATATATGTAGTCATACATGTAAACACATACAAGCACATGTATACACATACAAGAAGATACACCAAGGGATACAGACACACACACACACACACACACACCATCTCAAAAGTCTTGCTACTTTTAATCTTAAGTAGCTTAACACTTTCCAAAGCAACCCACATACCCTTTCCCCCCACCACTTAAACATGGGCAAGTCTCACCACATATAGTATTCAGGTATTTCAAAGGAAACTGGAAAGGAACGGAGGCCATCTCCCCCAATGTCATGGAAGCCTCTGACAAAGATGGCAGAGAACTGGTGGTTTTATTTTTCTTGATTTCTCTTTCTAAGACTTTAGTATTCTAGGCAGTCTGCAGCTCCAGACAGAGGTACAGTCTGATTGCAAAATGCTGCTGCAAAAATCCATTGAATATTCCAATCCTGGGAAAATAAAATGAGTTTTCAAAAAGATATGTGTTCAGCCCCAGAGAGCATAAATAATTTGATACTGACCCAAAGTTTCCAAAATACCTTATAATTTGGAGGCCTGATGTAGTTCTTGATTTGAGATAAAATTGTGATAAGGGAGAGAAATAATCAGAGGCCAAAGAAGGTTGTGTGGGCAGATGAAGAATCCACAATGGAGAAGCCAATTAGAATCTGCTGGAAATTGTTGGGTTTTGAATGCATGAGTGTTTGAAGGTGTTTAAGGCCTGGGATGATTTCTAGTATAGAAAGAGCAAAGAAATAAAAAGAGAATGAGCAGGGGAATAGGTCACCAGAAGGGACATTCTGCTTCCATCTAGTATTTGTATAACTGACATTTTCTATAATGCTTTAAAGTTTGAAGGCAACTCAGTTCATAGAGTACTGGACTCAAAGCCAGTAAGATCTGAGTTCAAATTTGGTTTCTGACACCTACTAGCTGTGTGACTTGGGTAAGCTACTTAACTTTTCTGAGCCTCAATTACTTCATCTGTAAAATGGAACATCTATTTCCCAGGATAAGCATGAGGATGAAATGAAACAAGATACATAAAATGCATTGCAAACCTTAAAGTACCATATGAACATTAACTGACTTGCAGAGGGTTTCCCAAAAATTATCTTACTTTGAGTCTCCTCTCAATTCTAGAAGGTAAGTACTATTATTCTCATTTCCCAGAAGAAGGAACTGAAGTTTAGAACTGTTAAATGACTTTCCCAGCATTACAGAGATAGTTGTTGGATTCAGAAATCTGAATCCAAGTTGAGTTCTACTATTTATTACTCAAATGACTCCCTGCTTTCGGGGCCTCTTTTTTTCATCTGGGAAATGGGGATGTTGGTAGGGCAAGGAAGTTTGGACCATCATATCATAGTCTTAGAGTTGGAGTCCAACTCTAAGACTATGATATGATGGTCTTATGATCTACTAAGCCACAGACTCATTGTGTTTTGCACTGACAAAGGGAGTTAACATAAAAGAAATCCTGGCTCCATAGCTGTATGACCCTGGACAAATAACTTAGCTCCAATTGCCTAGGGAAGGAAGGAAGGAAGAAAATCAAGAAATCATTGCTCATTTTTGGAGTCATGCCCTGATATTGATTGATGTTGTCATTAAGGCTAAAGATGAGAATAAGGTGATTGCAATGATATTATCCGTTGAAATGCCTTCTTATGCTTATTTAGTCAATTTATCGTTCTCTATATCAAAAGTCACCATTTTACAGCCCATTTTTCTCTATTTAAGCACCCCATTTTGGTGCATGGTATCATGCTTTTATTTTTATTTTTATTTTCATACTCAAACCATAAGAATAAGGAGCCCATTTTCTTTTTTTCTTAAGTTGATGCTTTGCATACATTCCCTTTTCAGCACTGAATTAGCATACTGATTCAAGTCTGAGCACAATTTGATAATTACATTTTTTACCTTTGGTAAATAAGGTCCTTCACTACAAACATGTTCACACAATTTCAATTATGGGAAACAGTGAGCCTGAAATAATGTTATTGTAGCTGTCCAATCCAATATGAATAGGTTTTTTTTTAATCAAATGCATAGTCTGAGGCAAGGGTTACAAGATGTGTGGTTTCTCAAGGGCTTGGATACATTCCAAATTTTTTATCTGGGTCAGATTAACTTTTCATAGCTCTTCCCAAAGAAAAGCAATTATTTTGATAATACTTTTTTTTCCCTTTTCTTAAGAAGCTTAGCATAGTATCGTTAGCTATACACATTCTTGTAGTCTCATTTTATATTTTGTATATTGATCATTTTTAACTAAGAGAAGAAAATCTATTTTTCTGAAAGAGCTTGTAATAAACCAGAAGAGTTTACTTAAATACTTTCCAACGAAATTATGCTTCTTACCAAAAGTTCAAATAAAAATCAATAATGAGGAAAAGGAGAGAGTTTTTTTTTCCTGAACAATATGATCAAAGAATTTATTTTTGTTTCCTAAATTTTCCTACCCGAGTTATAAATTATATGGAATATAACATATTTCCAAGGAATACTTGATGTAATTAAAAATACAATCTAATGTCATTGTTCTTGGGGTTACATACCATTGTAAAAAGAATTCAATATTATCATCATGGGCTTATGGGTAGGATTTGTGAGGATTTATAGTCCCAATCCTCATTTCACAGATGAGAATACAGATTCAGAAAGACTAAATAATTTGGTAACAGTCACATAGAGAGGAATCCACATTTTTTTGATTCTAAAACCTATCCTCTTTCCACCGTACACATTGTATTCCCAATTAAATAATTATTTTTTCAGCATATTTTTCTCTTTTAAAAAGTCTCACAAAATCACAGTGGAATCGTTTGATCAGTTTGGTGATAATATTTGCAACCATTTTCCAAGAGTATTTCAATAAGTCTTTCAAAATGCCCAAAAAAAGTCAAAGGCTGAAGGATGGAAGCGACAAGGCTGCCAACACCATCATTTCACAGATGGGCTGATGAAGGCTTTGCATACTTAGAAACATACTGGATAGGGAGTTGGATGGCAAGTCAGGAAGACTTTATATCCAATCTCAGACACTGGGAAAATTGCTTACACTCTGTATGCTTCTGTTTTCTCATCTATGAAACAGGGATAATAATACCACATATCTCCTAGGTTATACAGACAATATCTGTAAAGCACTTTGCAAGTCTTAATGGAATATGTTATTGTTATATTAATCAAAAGGAATAATAATAATAATAATGGTAATAGCTTGTCCAATGTCACAGAATTCATCCTTTTCTTAAGGTATTTTATTGTGTTTTTTCTTTTCTTTTTCCTCATCTGATAATCACTCCTAAATCTTCTGTCACTCTTTCTTCCTTCACCCCTTTCTTATACAAAGGGGTGGCCATATTTCTTTCCAAGGAAAAGTCCTACTTACCCCATCCCATCCTGACCAATTGATTCCATCACCTCCAAAAGACTGTCTTTTCTGACATTCCCATCCTGTTGTATTCAATTTGGTGTTGTCTACTGACTCTTTGGGGGGAACCTATGTGACTCAGTGGATAGAGCATGAGTCCTGGAGTCAGGAAGACCCGAGTTCAAATCTATCCTTAGACACTTGTTAACTGCATGATCTTGGACAAGTCACTTAATCCTGCTTGGTTTAGTTTCCTCAGCTGCCAAAAATATAATCTGGAGAAGGGAATGGCACCTTTTCAATATCTTTGCCAAGAAATCCCCCCCAAAAAAAACAATCATGAAAAGTCCAGCACAACTGAAATGACTGAACAACAACAAATGTCTACAAACATACTCATACCTCTCCCACACTCAAAAAAAATCTTCATTTGCACTTTCCATCATTACTGTTGTTCCATATTTCTTAAGCCCTCTGTGGCAAAACTGAAAAGGGAACCTACAAGAGATCCTTCTACTTTCTCTCCTCTCACTCTAAAGAATCTGGCTGCCATTCTCATCCCAAACTGCTTTTGTTAAGATTACCAATGGTTTTCAAGTTGTAAATCCAGTAGCTTTTTCTGTCTTCATTCTCCTTGAACTCTCTGCAGTCTTGAGCATGGGAGAGGTCTGAGTGTGTTTTTTCAAAACTGCCCTCTCTCCTGGCTCTCTCCTCCTTCCTATCTGGTAAGTTCTTCTCAGTCTCCTTTGCTGGATCTTTTTCCAGATCCCAGCCTCTAAGCAGGAACATCCTTCAGTGTTCCATTCTGGGCCATCTTCTGTCCTCCCTCTGTATTTAGTGATCATATCTGCTCCCATAGATTTAATTAGCATCTGTATTCGAGGATTCTCAAATCTCCCTATCTTATCCCAATTTCTTTGCCGTCCTTCAAATTTTGCATCTCCAAACATCTTTCAGACATCTCACACTATATGTGCAATAAATAGACTTATATCTATATAAAAATGTACTCATCTTTTCCTCGCTTTTCCTCCAGAGTTGCCTATCACTGCTGAGAGCACCATTATCCGTCCTAGTGTCCCAGGTCCAAAATCCAGATGTTGAGAACATCCCACTGTCACTTGTGAAGATACCAATGGCCAAGAGGTTGTGTCTTACCTGATGTCACATAGCTAGTAAGGGTCAGAGAATGAATTCAAACTCAGTTCTTCCTCACCTCAAATTCAGTGCTCTATTCACTCCACCACCCAGTTGCCACTATCTTACACTATGAGTTTTTTTTTTTTTTTTCTCCACTAAGATGTCTTTGGTTAAACATACTCCATGTGGTCACACGTGCTACTCATTGTATGCTTTATATTATATGTATTAAAAATGTGTATAAGTGGTAGCTATCAGTAGAATGCTATGGGTAAGATGTCTACATGCATTTTCTACTATATAGTTGGATGTTAACCATCAATTTTTATTGATTGTAAGTTCATGATATTGATGATTGGACATTAAATTGGAAAGGCAGTTGGTACTACAATGGCTCTGAAATCAGGGAGATCTGAGTACAAATCCTGCCTTAGAGGCTTACTAACTTTGTGACTCTAAGCAAGTCACTTAACTTTAATTTGCCTCAGTTTCTTCAAACTGTAAAATGAGGATAATAGAACACACATTTCAGAGTTGTTTTATGGATAAAGTGAGATAATTGTACAGTGCTTAAACATTACCTGGAACACAGTAGGTGCTATATAAATCATTCCTCCTACTTGAGGGAAAATATAAAAAAAAAAACTTGAGGTTTTCTTCTTGGCCAAAATATAACCCCCAAATAATCAGTTTTTGCTGCACTCAGGCACACGATAATTAAAACAGACTTGTGGGCTACAAACAACCTTTCCACTTTAGTTTGCCTTTTGTTCCAGCACACGTTCATTTGCATGAAGTCAAATGAGATATTGAAGTATTTAACCTGCTTTACATAATTATTTGTAAGAGACCTAAAGAGTTGGACAGAGAAGATTTAATCATAATCTGGGTGTTCTCTGTTAGTCCTTTAATTTTAGCAGAAAATTCTGCTATGAGCCTTCACTTAATGGAGAGAAGTTCTAGGCATTAGAAGCCTAAAGCTTGGTTAATGTGGATGACTGAAAGGAGGAACTCCAAAATATTATGATATAATATAATGTAATATGATAATATTTCAAGAGGCAATGCCCAACAGAGAACAGGCAGTCATTTGCTCCTAGATGAATTTTAAACTAGAACCAGGAAGAACTGGCAAAGCAATGTGCCCAACTGAGACACCTCAGGAAGAGTAGAAGAATGGATGGAGGAGATTCAGAACAACAGCCCTGTGAAAGGAGCAGAGGCAGGTTCAAGGAATAAAACAATCAACAAATATAGCAACCTAGTCTTTGACAAACCCAAAGACCCCAGCTTTTGGGATAAGAACTTACTGTTTGATAAAAATTGCTGGGAAAATTGGAAACTAATATGGCAGAAACTAGGCATGTATCCACACTTAACACCGTACACCAAGATAAGGTCAAAATGGGTTCATGACCTAGGCATAAAGAATAAAATTATTAATAAATTAGCGGAACACAGGATAGTTTACCTCTCAGACCTGTGGAAGGGGAAGGACTTTATGACCAAAGCAGAACTAGAGATCATTACTGATCACAAAATAGAAAATTTCGATTATACCAAACTGAAAAGTTTTTGTACAAACAAAACTAATGCAGACAAGATTAGAAGGGAAGCAATAAACTGGGAAAATATTTTTACAGTCAAAGGTTCTGATAAAGGCCTCATTTCCAAAATATATAATTAACTCTAATTTATAAAAAATCAAGCCATTCTCCAATTGAAAAATGGTCAAAGGATATGAACAGACAATTCTCAGATGAAGAAATTGAAACTATTTCTAGTCATATGAAAAGATGCTCCAAGTCATTATTAATCAGAGAAATGAAAATTAAGACAACTCTTAGATACCACTACACACCTGTCAGATTGGCTAAGATGAGAGGAAAAAATAATGATGAGTGTTGGAGGGGATGTGGGAAAACTGGGACATTGAGGCATTGTTGGTGGAGTTGTGAATGAATCCAACCATTTTTTTTAATACCCTTTTATTTACAGGATATATGCATGGGTAACTTTACAGCATTAACAATTGCCAAACCTCTTGTTCCAATTTTTCACCTCTTATCCCCCCACCCCCTCCCCTAGATGGCAGGATGACCAGTAGATGTTAAATATATTAAAATATAAATTAGATACACAATAAGTACACATGACCAAAACATTATTTTGCTGTACAAAAAGAATCAGACTGAAATATTGTACAATTAGCTTGTGAAGGGAATCAAAAATGCAGGTGTGCATAAATAGAGCGATTGGGAATTCAATGTAATGGTTTTAGTCATCTCCCAGAGTTCTTTTTCTGGGCATAGCTGGTTCAGTTCATTACTGCTCCATTGGAAATGATTTGGTTGATCTCGTTGCTGAGGATGGCCTGGTCCATCAGAACTGGTCATCATATAGTATTGTTATTGAAGTATATAATGATCTCCTTGTCCTGCTCATTTCACTCAGCATCAGTTCGTGTAAGTCTCTCCAGGCCTTTCTGAAATTATCCTGTTGGTCATTTCTTACAGAACAGTAATATTCCATAATATTCATATACCACAATTTATTCAGCCATTCTCCAACTGATGGACATCCATTCAGTTTCAGTTTTTAGCCACTACAAAAGGGCTGCCACAAACATTCGTGCACATACAGGTCCCTTTCCTTCTTTATAATCTCTTTGGGATATAATCCCAGCAGTAACACTGCTGGATCAAAGGGTATGCACAGTTTGATAACTTCTTGAGCATAGTTCCAAACTACTCTCCAAAATGGTTGGATTCGTTCACAACTCCACCAACAATGCATCAATGTCCCAGTTTTCCCGCATCCCCATCCAACAATCATCATTATTTTTCCTGTCATCTTAGCCAATCGCAGGTGTGTAGTAGGTATCTTAGAGTTGTCTTAATTTGCATTTCTCTGATTAATAATGACTTGGAGCATCTTTTCATATGACTAGAAATAGTTTCAATTTCTTCATCTGAGAATTGTCTGTTCATCTCCTTTGACCATTTTTCAATTGGAGAATGGCTTGATTTTTTATAAATTAGAGTTAATTTTCTATATATTTTGGAAATGAGGCCTTTATCAGAACCTTTGACTGTAAAAATATTTTCCCAGTTTATTGCTTCCCTTCTAATCTTGTCTGCATTAGTTTTGTTTGTACAAAACTTTTCAGTTTGGTATAATCGAAATTTTCTATTTTGTGATCAGTAATGATCTCTAGTTCTGCTTTGGTCATAAAGACCTTCCCCTTCCACAGGTCTGAGAGGTAAACTGTCCTGTGTTCCTCTAATTTATTAATAATTTCATTCTTTATGCCTAGGTCATGAACCCATTTTGACCTTATCTTGGTGTACGGCATTAAGTATGGATCAATGCCTAGTTTCTGCCATATTAGTTTCCAATTTTCCCAGCAATTTTTATCAAACAGTAAGTTCTTATCCCAAAAGCTGGGATCTTTGGGTTTGTCAAAGATTAGGTTGCTATATTTGTTGACTGTTTTATCCCTTGAACCTAATCTATTCCACTGATCAACTAATCTATTCCTTAGCCAATACCAAATAGTTTTGGTAACTGCTGCTCTATAATATAATTTTAGATCTGGTACAGCTAAGCCACCTTCATTTGATTTTTTTTTTCATTAATTCCCTTGAAATTCTTGACCTTTTTTTTTCCATATGAACTTTGTTGTTATTTTTTCTAGGTCATTAAAATAGTTTTTGGGAGTCTGATTGGTATAGCGCTAAGTAAATAGATTAGTTTAGGTAATATTGTCATCTTTATTATATTTGCTCGCCCTATCCAAGAGCATTTAATATTTTTCCAATTGGTTAGATCAGACTTAATTTGTGTGAAAAGTGGTCTGTAGTTTTGCTCATAAAGTTTCTGATTTTCCCTTGGCAGATAGATTCCTAAATATTTTATATTATCAGTAGTTACTTTAAATGGAATTTCTCTTTGTAACTCTGACTGTTGGATTTTGTTAGTGATATATAAGAATGCTGATGACTTATGTGGGTTTATTTTATAACCAGCAACTTTGCTAAAGTTGTGGATTATTTCTAATAACTTTTTAGCAGAATCTCTGGGGTTCTCTAAGTATACCATCATGTCATCGGCAAAGAGTGATAATTTGGTTTCCTCATTGCCTATTCTTATTCCTTTAATCTCTTTCTCAGCTCTTATTGCTAAAGCTAGCGTTTCTAATACAATATTAAATAGTAACGGTGATAGTGGGCAACCTTGTTTCACTCCAGATCTTAGTGGGAATGGTTGCAGTTTGTCTCCATTACATATGATGCTTACTGATGGTTTTAAATAGATGCTGCTGATTATTTTAAGGAAAAGTCCATTTATTCCTATACTCTCAAGTGTTTTTAATAGGAGGAAGTAAATTGCTTGAATAGTCCCATTTCAGAAAAAGAAATAGAACAGGCAATTAAACAACTCCCTAAGAAAAATCCCCAGGCCCAGATGGATTTACATGTGAATTTTACCAAACATTTAAAGAACAATTGGCCCCAATGCTATATAAATTATTTGATAAAATAGGGAATGAAGGAGTCCTACCAAATTCCTTCTATGACACAGACATGATACTGATACCTAAACCAGGTAGGCTGAAAACAGAGAAAGAAAATTATAGACCAATCTCCCTAATGAATATTGATGCTAAAATCTTAAATAAGATATTAGAAAAAAGACTACAGAAAATCATCTCCAAGATAATACACTATGATCAAGTAGGATTTATACCAGGAATGCAGGGCTGGTTCAATATTAGGAAAACTATCAATATAATTAGCCATGTTAATAACCAAATTAACAAAAACCATATGATCATCTCAATAGATGCAGAAAAAGCATTTGATAAAATCCAACATCCATTCCTATTAAAAACACTTGAGAGTATAGGAATCCAACCATTTTGGGGAGTAGTTTGGAACTATGCTCAAAAAGTTATCAAACTGTGCATACCCTTTGATCCAGCAGTGTTACTACTGGGCTTATATCCCAAAGAGATTATAAAGAAGGGAAAGGGACCTGTATGTGCACGAATGTTTGTGGCAGCCCTCTTTGTAGTGGCTAGAAACTGGAAACTGAATGGATGTCCATCAATTGGAGAATGGCTGAATAAATTGTGGTATATGAATATTATGGAATATTACTGTTCTGTAAGAAATGACCAACAGGATAATTTCAGAAAGGCCTGGAGAGACTTACATGAACTGATGCTGAGTGAAATGAGCAGGACCAGGAGATCATTATATACTTCAACAACAATATTATATGATGACCAATTCTGATGGACCTGGCCATCCTCAGCAACGAGATCAACCAAATCATTTCCAATGGAGCAGTAATGAACTGAACCAACTATGCCCAGAGAAAGAACTTTGGGAGATAACTAAAAACCATTACATTGAATTCCCAATCCCTCTATTTATGCACACCTGCATTTTTGATTTCCTTCACAAGCTAATTGTATAATATTTCAGAGTCTGATTCTTTTTATACAGCAAAATAATGTTTTGGTCATGTATACTTATTATGTATCTAATTTATATTTTAATGTATTTAACATCTACTGGTCATCCTGCTATCTAGGGGAGGGGGTGGGGGGTAAGGTGAAAAATTGGAACAAGAGGTTTGGCAATTGTTAACGCTGTAAAGTTATCCATGCATATAACCTGTAAATAAAAGGCTATTAAAAAAAAAAAAGGAGCAGAGGTCATTGAAACAGGATGTCTGGCATAAACGCTGAATCAAGAAGGCGGCAGGCTACCAAAAGAAATATATGGTCCCATAGTGTCGGAGGAGTGAGTTGCCATTTTGTGTGTGTGCACTGGCCACATCTGGGCTACAAGTCTGTGCTTTTATGTATGAAGTCTAGTCACGTTTATTTCCCCCAAAAAAGCATACACATTTGTGGAAGAATATCTCCAATAATTTGGGGAAGAGAGAAATATTCTTTTGCAAAAATCCCTGATATTTCTTCAAATCCTTTGCTTTGTGAACTCATTATGTCCTCTGGTTGATGAGAAAAAATATATACCATTAGGAGCTCATGAGCTTTGGTTTTGAAAGGTTGTGGTCTTATAAAGTACCTTGAATTTAGGGTAGAAATTTTGCTTAGGATAAGAGATTACTCCTACCCTCTAAATTGATAAACAGTTCAGTGAAGTGCTGAGAAGAATATTTCATTAAAATATAATCATTAATAAAATATTCCTAGTGACCTATTGAGCCTGAGTAAACCAAGGCATTGAGCATCCTGGGCTTCAGTTTCCTCATCTATTAAAAGAGGTGAAATTCCATCTCATTTCACGTCTAGCTTAAATATTCTACAACTTTATTGTATGAAATGAAGACAAAGATTTAAGTAAAAAATGAAATTGGGTGAATCAGTAAAATAAGAGCAAAGCAATTCATCTGACACTTTCCAAACAGTTTTTTTTTTTTTAAATCAGTGAAGATAACATCCCAGTAAGTCTGACAAACACAATGCTAAGTATACAGTAGAAAGACATTGCCTTTTAAAGGAAAATTTGCCAACAGATTTTATTAGAGAAACTCTTGACTGCATTATCTCTATTTTGTGATATCTCTCCTCTATTTATTTTAAAGCAGAGAAATACATTTCATATCATTTCACGTTCTTTCATAATTAATTTCCAAATAGATAAGACCTTGCCACCCAGATACTGCTGCTCCAGGCAGCTTGCTCAGTGACAAAAGCAATTTTTAAGAGGAAAGGGCAACCCAATTCCATTAGTCTATGGAATAAAAAAAAAAAAGGGAAAAAGCTTCAGTTTGGGTATGTGTGGGGAATAGTTTTTTTTTTGTTTCAAGATAAATGCTCTATTCACATCTCATAGCCAACTAGGGGTGGTTTTCCTGTTGCCACATTGCAAGAGGAAAAGGAATTTTTGCTTTGTTTAAAAGGAAAAAAATTGTTCTCTTCAGGGAAAAATAAAAAGGACTAAAAATGATGACTCCATCTCCACTAATAGAAGCCATTGTAGCCAATGCAGTTTAGAAGTCTTTGGTATTAGGATGAACAGACAAGTAATTTCAGCTAACAAGAAATAGAATCTGTAGGACCAGCCATTGGCTTCTTGGGCCAGGATGGAGTCTCGGGAGCTTGTTGACCCATGGTTTACCAGTTCAAGACAAAACCAATTCTGGTCACATATTCCCAAATGTCTTGAGACTTCCATGTTCACTACAGCTAAGATTGAATGTTTCCCTTTATAAAAATGAAATAAGAAAAAAAATGTTTAGGAAAAAAAGGTTTGATGAAAATTATCTTCATTGTCAATGGGAATGTAGTCTGAAAGAGATAAATTCCTATTCTAGTACAACTTATGCTTCTTGACATCAAGAGTTACTTGATTCTTATCTTTCTATCCACCAAAGTTTGCACAGTGTCTTGTACAGATAGAGAAAGCACCTATTGACCTACTTGGGGCCATTATGTTGGCTGTTTCCTCAAGTCTGGAATGCTTTCCCTCTTCATCTCTCAATTTTAGAATTCCCTAACTTCCTTTAATTCTTAGTTCAAACCTTCTAATGGAGGCTTTCTAGCAGCACCGCCAACTATAGCCTATCTCTAAGATCTTCCATTACCTACTATGTATGTAGAAGGCTGTTTAGGTCCATATTGTATAAGGTAAGCTATTTGAGGGTAGAGACTGTTTTTATTCTTCTTTGGTCTCCTGACAGTTAGAAAAGTGCCAGACATATAGTGAGATTCATCTTCTCAAATCTTCTTTGTCCTTTCTCCTTGCCCAGCTTTCCCCATCTTGGTTTTCAAATGGTAATTCAACCAATCTTACCACTGGTTCTGAACAGAGACATCAAGAGACCAAGTTCAAATCAAGCCTCATATACTTATTAGTCATGTGACTTTGAAGAAGTCATTCAATGTATGTTTGTCTCAACTCTAAAATGGATAAAATCATAGCAGCTACCCCCCGGGATTATTGGGAAAATTAAATAAGATAATCTTTCCCCCAAAAATTATTTTATTTTTCTAATTACATGTAAAGATAGTTTTCAACATTCATTTTGTAAGACTTTATGTTCCATTTTTTTCCCTCTCCTTCCTTACCTTCCTCCCTCCTCAAGGCAACAAGCACTCTGATATAGAATACACATATCCAAATAATTAAAACATATTTCCATATTTGTCATGGTCTGAGAGAAAAATCAGAATGAAAGTGGGAAAATCATGAGAAAGAAAAGCAAACAAAACATCCCCCCAGGTGTAAATAGTATGCTTTGATCTGCATTCAATCTCCATAGTTCTCCCTCTGGATGAGTGTGATATTTTCCATTCCAAGTTTATTGGAATTATCTTAGATCACCACATTGCTGAGAAGAATTGTCTGTCATAGTTAATCATCACATAATCTTGTTATTCTTGTGTATAATATTCTCCTGGTTCTGTTCACTTCACTTAGCATTAGTTCATATAAGTCCCTCCAGGCTTTGCTGAAATCAGCCTGCCCATCATTTCTTATAGAACTATGGCATTCCATTATATTCATATATCCTAATTTATTTAGCCATTGTCCAATTGATGGGCATCCACTCAATTTCCAATTGAGGGTTGCCACAAACATTTTTGCATATATGGATCCTTTTCTCCCTTTTATGATCTCTTTGGGATATATATCCAATAGTGACACTTATGGGTCAAAGGGTATACACAGTTTTATAGCCCTTTGGGCATTAGTTCCAAACTGCTTTCCAGAATGGCTTTTCAGCTGTAAAGTATAAATGTAAAAACTCCCAGAGTTTCTGTGAGTATTAAATGATGTAATATTTGTAAATTACTTAGAACAGTGCCTAGCATATAGCTAGTGCTTAATAAGTCTTCCTTCCTTCCCCCTCCCTTCTTCTTCCCTTCCTCCCCCTTCCCTCCCTCCTTCCTCCCTCCATCCCCCCTTCTTCCCCCCTCCTCTCTTTCTTCTCCCTATTTTCACCCCTCCATCCTCCCTTCCTCTCCCTTTCTCCCTCCCTCCCTCCCTCCCTCCCTCCCTTCCTTCCTTCCTTCCTTCCTTCCTTCCTTCCTTCCTTCCTTCCTTCCTTCCTTCCTTCCTTCCTTCCTTCCTTCCTTCCTTTCCAAATCTGACACTATTGACTGCCTGATCTGAATTGTAATAGAGTAAGTATCATATGAAGGAAGGTGAATAAATACCATATAAGTAAAACTACAGAGACAGAAATAAACAAGACTAGAATGACAATGGACTTATGAAGGATCCTGCCTGGCTAGAATCTGCAGTTTATGTTGGGTGAGTGGTGGGGAATGGAGAAATGACAAGAATTGGTGACCTGCTACTTTCTGAGTTGCAAGGAAATTGATTACCATCATAAGCCTGCTTGTTTCTGTTAGTGTTCATTAGCCTCCAGCAGATTTTACTGAAATAGGAAAATACAATCATTATGATTTTATGGCCAGAAATACCAGCTCAGGGAGAGCCTAATGGAGCTGCCCAAAGTTATTCTCTGAGTCAGTGGTGTGCTAGGAATAGAATCCAGTTCCTTCGTCCATTTTTCTCTAGCCAATAAACTACATTCCCTTCAATCTTAAGAAAGGCACTACAGACTATGATTCATTGTTGCATCATGCATCTAAGATGGAAAATTTTAAACTTTTTCTTGAAACCAAAATATCCATCCATAAAGAAAGTTCTCAAAGAAACCATTGACTAGCACCCCTGGGTGATGTTCCATAGCAAAAAAAAAAAAAGGCTTTTGATGTTCTTATTTTATTTTTAGGAAAATTCCTCTTGTCCTAGGCATCAGTATACTAGAAAAAGGACCCAGAATCATTCAGATTTATTAGTCAGGAATAACGATATGAGAACTACCCTGGGAGATACAGAAAAGGAATTACTATTCTCAAAATCTCATATTCTCTAAACAATGACTTCTCTTACCTCTCACAACTTCTCTAAAAGAATTTTAAGACTTATACAAAGAAGAAATGATCTTTTTAAAAAGAATTTAACTGAATGTATTCCTACATCCTAACTTATCTTTCTGCTTAAATAGTCTCTCTTCTTCAATATCTCCTTCATATAGCTACCCTGTCACTGTCCTATTCAATAAACTTGAGTGATTATCAACTTTATGATCAAATGTAACTTTGGCCTTCAAACTCTTCTCAACCTGATTTTACATAGTACAGTTTTCTCCCCCTTTTTCATAAATTGTTTAGATCAGACCAACTGATTTTTACAATTCCTCATATATGGAATGTATGACACTATCTGCCATTTCTATATCTTTGTACAAAGTTGTCCTCCTTCCCTGAAATATATCAATAGAATATAACAGCAACAGCAAACAAACAAACAACAGCAATAGCTGCTGTTGCTATTACTACCATCACCATTACTATCATGCTAAAAGAGGAAAAGAAAAAAAACATGCAAATAAAATCCTTTTTTATTATAACTTTTTATTGACAAAACATATGCATGGGTAATTTTTCAACATTGACCCTTGCAAAAACTTCTGTTTCAACTTTTCCCCTCCTTTCCTCCATCCCCTCCCCTAAATGGCAAGTAGTCCCATACATGTCAAATATGTTAAATACAATATATGTATACATTTTTATATAGTTGTCTTGATATATGAAAAAAATGGATTTAGAAAGAAGATTAAAAATAACCTGGGGAAAAACAAAACAAAACGAGCAAACATTAACAGAAAGAGGGGAAATGCTATATTGGGGCCACACTCATTTCCCAGTGTTCTTTCACTGGGTGTAGCTGGTTCTGTTCATTACTGATCAATTGGAACTGCTTATGCAAATAAAATCTTATAGGAAACCCAGACATGTGACTAAAGAATTGAGTAACCAAAAAAAAAAATCCAAATACAATGAAGAAATATCATGGGATAAAAGAAAGTAAGAACAAGCCTAGAAGAGGAAGTTGCATTTCAATAACTACAATTAGACTGCCAGAAATGTGAAGGGAATTATTGTAAGTCAAATTCAGTTTTATGAAATCACAGGATACTAATAGAGAGGAATATTAAAATTAATAAACTTGGAAATATAGTTACCAAATTATCTACTTAAGAATAAAAGAGAATCTTGAAAATTAATAGAAAAGAGTTAGTGATATCACCAAGATAATCAATTCAAATTGCCTAAGACAATTAACTGACTGTAAATGGAAGGGAGAAAGTGGGAAATTGCTAAATTTAGTGTTATACTCTTGAATTCAAATCCCACTTTTTTCTATTTAACATATATTAGTAAATGCCTTAACACCCTCAATAAGGTTAATTTCTATATCTAAAATAATGAGATTAAATAATTTAAGGTCTCTTTCTTCTCCTAAATCTATGAAAAACATAATAAGGAGCAAAGGAAAATAATGCATGAATATAATATCTTGCAAAACTAAGCATATTGTCTAAGAAAAACAACGAAATAAGTGATTTATAGGATATTATTTAAGATAACTTAGATGAAATGAAAAGGCAGTAAACCAATCCAAATGCTATTAAAAAGCCCAGAAAATAACTCATTTTTACGATGGAAGGAGGAGATAAGTCTACTATCATTTGAAGGTACTATCACTTTTAAGGATATTTTATTCCTCAAGGAAGAGGAAGGAGGAAAGATAGCAATAGGCTGGAATTAAGAAAAGCATCCGAAGGAATTGTCCAAGAGTAGGAATTTTTAATCAAGGGTCCATGAACTTGTTATTCTTTCTTTTTTTTTAAATGATAAGTGCATTTCAATGTAATTCATTTCCTTTGTAATCATATGCATTTTGCTTTATGCATTTAAAAGCATTATTGTGAGATAAGGCTTATAAGCTTGACCAGAATGCCATGGAGTTGACACAAAAAAGGGTAAGAATCCTTGTTCTAGAGGACAGAAAAAGAAAGAAGGGGCTGCAGCAATTTAGTATTTCTTGCAAATGGGGAACTGCAAATGGAGAATTTTCAAACAAATAATGGGCAAATGATTTTGTAAAGATTCTCAAATGGGGACATATGAGATTACATAAAAAAGTTTTGCTTAAGTTTATTAAAGTAAGCATGAAAAAAAATACAAGTAAAAACAGAAACAGAGAACTAAAGTTGTACTGAGCAAGAAAACAGAGGGCACCTCTCCATATGACAATGGAAACATGGGCTGAATGCTTGATGACAGAAAGTTGGATATATCTAGTCTATTTTTCAGAGGAATGATGTAATGGGATATGATGGAAAGATAAACAACCCCCAATTATATACTTAAATGTAATGTTTTGGGAACAAAAAATAAAGTGCCACCTTATGTTACATTGAGAGCATAGCTTTTACTACTCTTGTTGGACCACTTCTGGAGAACTGGGCTTAGTTCTGGCCACCACTTATTTCTTAGGAAATGGGATATAAGTTGGAGAACACTCTGAGAGAGCATCCAAAATGTTAAAGGGCCTGCATCTGTACCATATGAAGATCTTCAGAAAGAAGTGAACATCTTTAATCTGACAAAAAGAAGATTTGGGATATTTGAGTCCTAGAAAAGTTGGAAAAGGGAGTAGAAATAATCTTTCAGATAGAATTTCTCACAATAGGTAAAAGAAATTTAGTTTGGTTGTTATTTTTTTTAAACCAGACAACAAAACTTCCATGAAATTAATGCTGTTCAAAAGACGATTCTTTTCCTTTGTGAATAACTGACTCCTCTCTCACCTGCCATCTCTAAGCAAAGATGGGATGGCCTTTTGTCTAGTGTGCTGGAGTGAGTATTCTTTTTAAGGTGTGAGTTTAACTTTATGATGACTGAGATCCCTTCCACTTCTGAAATTCTATCTTTTAAGGAATACCAATGGACTCAAACATTAAAAAAATCCGTACTAAAGCTGATTTAGAAGATTTAAAACAAGGGCAGAAAGGTGGCAGTTAAGTGGCTCAGTAGATAAAGCACCAGCCCTGGAGTCAGGAGCATTTGAGTTCAAATCTGACCTCAGACACTTAACACTTGCTAGTTGTGTAACCCTGGACAAGTCATCTAACCCCAATTGCCTCAACAACAACAAAAAAATTAAAAACAATTTCCTAATAGATATATGCTAAAGGAAATGAATAGTTTTCTAAGCAAAGAAATGCAAACCACTAACAACCATTTGAAAAATTATTCAACACCCCTATTATCAGAAAAATACAAATTTACATTAATCAAAGGAAAATGAATAAAAGATGTAAAATTCACTGTTGGAGAGGAAGCATAGGATGATAAATGTACTTTTTCAATTGCTATGAAAAACCCATCTGAAAAAAATCGAAATCATGCTAGAAAAGTTATTTAATTGCTATATCTTTTTACCCAGTGATAACATTATTTTATACCCCAACAATATTATGATAAAACCCCTTGTGGTTTAATCAATTATTGAATTCAATTGAATTCAAAAGTATTTGTTAAGTATCTATAATATAGAAGACCTTGCCCTACATAGAAGCTAAAGAGACAAAGATGAATACAAAAAAGACCTTTGACTTGAAGGAAATTATTTTAAAGGAAAGTGGGTGTAGGATCATTATTTTAGAGCTGCGGGGAAGCTTAGAGCCCAAGGAGCCCAACTCTCTGATTTTAGAATATGTCCTAGAGAGCTTAAACAATTTGTTCAGTGTCCCAAAGGTCCTAAGTGTTAGGGCTGGGAATTTTTTTTTTTTTTACCAAGTCCTCTGACCCCAAATTCAACACTATTTCCCGGGCACCATGCTACAGTGTAAAATGCTGAGTACATATATTTATGCATATATGTAGATGTACACATGTGTATGTTGACAATGATCATTGGTTTCATTTAGTCAGTTTATATCAATTAGCTTTTTATCAAAGAGAATTTATTGGTAACATTTAGCAAGAATAGAAACACAAACACTTCACTCCAGTACTCTAGGAGGTGCATTAGTTTCCCTCATACTACCTTAGTCCTTAGTGAAAGAGGCCCCAAATTTAAAGCAGTTCTCATGAAGCATT
This sequence comes from Sarcophilus harrisii, assembly GCF_902635505.1. Taxonomy (NCBI): domain Eukaryota; kingdom Metazoa; phylum Chordata; class Mammalia; order Dasyuromorphia; family Dasyuridae; genus Sarcophilus; species Sarcophilus harrisii. Next base: position 13,510,091 of record NC_045428.1, on the reverse strand, counting down.
AGCTCCACTAAGCCCACTTATAACACTAAGTCCACTTATAATTTCAGTATAACATAAACAGAAATGGATTTTTAATGCTTAAAGGGCTATTGTGTTGACCAAAAGGGGCCAATCCATCACTACACAGGAGCCCAGTCACTCCTTACCTGGTTGGCATGGACTTGGTCCCTAGACTTTTAATGTCTTGCTATTCCAAGCTTTCAAGATCACAAAGATGTAACCATCTCCAGGACTTTTTCAGGCAGCTACGTGATGGAGTGGAGAGAGTGCTGGGCTGGGCTTGGAATCAAGATCTGAGCTCAGATCTGAGCTTAGTCTCTTATAATTACTGACTCTGAGCTAGACACTGAACTTCTATCTTCCTTAATTTCTTCAGCTGTAAAATGAGGATCACAATAGCACCTATCTCTCAGGGTTGTTGTGAAAATTAAATGAGATCATATTTGTAAAAGACTTAGAACAATTAATCCATCCACCCTTCCTCCCTCTCTCCCTCCCTCACTTTCTCTCTCTTTCCCTCCCTCCTTCTCTCCCTCCCTTCTTCCCTTCCTTCCTTCCTCTCTTTTTCATATACTTAAATGTAATTTTTTGGGAATAAAAAAAAAGTACAATCTTAGGTAACATTGAAAGCATACCTTCTACTGCTCTTGTTAGACCACTTCTGGAGAATTGAGCTTAGTTCTGGCCACCACTTACTTCTTGGGAAGTTGGATATAAGTTGGAGAACACTCTGTGAGAACATCCAAAATCTTAAAGGGCCTAAGTCCATATCATATGAGGGAAGGAAGGGATGTAGGGAAAGAGGGAGGAAGGGAGGGAGGGATAGACGAAGGAAAGAAGAAAGGAAAGAAGGAAGCAAGGGAGGGCAGGAGAGAGACCTGTAATCCTTCGAACATTAATGAAGGCAAGCATGTTTGTAAATTAAATACCCATATCTGAGATCAAAAGCCCTTGTTTTCATTATTGGCTTCTACTTATCTGAGCTAAAACCCTCACAACATGCTTCTTTTTGCCAACCTTTCTGTATAGCTAAGCAGACTGATGGGCATGATAAGGCCCCCAGTATTTCAGCACTTTGGAGATGGGTACAAGAAGGGCATCCTCCTTTGGCAGAAAGCTATTGCGAAGAGACCAGACTTGTCCACCCACCCCAGCCATCCCCTTTTCTTCTCCGGTGGAGAGAGGAAAGAATGAATAGATACAACACTACATTTTCTTGGCAAATTAATGTCGTTAGACCCATTTAAAAAAGCCAATCATGGAATGCCTGGCAGCATTATGCTGAGCTGGACACCGGAGAGTGCTAGTGAGCTGTGCAATTACCCAGTCTAAGCCAGCTTAAGGAAACTGTTGGCTGAGGGAGGATTTCATGTGTGTTTATGAGCTCTGCCTAACAATGTTGATCAAAGGAAACGACACATGCTGGTAGAATTATTGAGTAAGAATGCCAGATTGACTTTGTAGTGATTGTACTTGTTAAGAATAAACCAAGAGAGTGCACTGGGACTTTTGTGGTGGTAAAATTGTGAGATGGATCATATTTTCTTTATTCAATCAAACGATCCTTTATTACAAGCCTACTATGTGCGAACTTTCAAGTCTATAAATTGCAGAACAGTCTCCAATCTGCATTGGAAATGGAAGATTTTACATGAAGGGAATTCTACATGTGGTTAAAAAATAAACAAAAGAAATGTGCAACCACAGTAGTGAATACAGACCCTTGCATTGGTGTAGAGTGTGGAGATGAAATTTCCTGTAAGGAGAACAGCTAACAGATTGGTTTCACTGGAACAGAAGCCAGAGAAGGGAGTAATACGATATCAGACCGGAAAGACATGTGGGGATCATTTTCTGAAGGATATTCAATTCTAGACGGAAGATTTTGTGTACTTTCCTAGAGGCAACATGGAGCTACTACAGAATTTTGAGTAGGGGAATGAAATGTTCAAATCTATGCTTTAGGAATCTAAATTTGACACCCTGTTAGTTAGGAAGCTGAAGTGATAATTTAAGTAAGATGATGACAAGGATACCTACTGTGGTAGTAGCTATGTTAAGTAGAGAGGCCATATCTGGGAAAGATGTCTCATTCTGACTGAAAATTGTACTTTCACATTGATACACCATTTGGATTTTGTCCAATAATCATATGCATTTTCTCTCTTCTTTAGGTCAAATAATTTTTTTCCAATAATCATCTACATTTCTCTCCTCTTTAGGCCAAATAATTCTTCTCCCTTCTGAAAACAGACTATAGTACATCTTGGGCACATCCTCAAGAAAGAGCTGTAGCATCCCTTTGGAAAACATGATAAACTTCATCTCTCTGAAGTCTCTGCAGAGACAAATGTGTATTTTAAATGATCTGTGTTTTTATTTTTTAAAAAAATCAAATCCCCAAATTGCTCACAGCTATCCTGAGTATCCTTGTAGTTATGTGAAATCTTTATGCAAAGGATCAGAGGCTCATAGATTGTAAGATTCAGAAATCATCAAGTCTAATATCTTTATTTACTAATGAGGAAACTAAAGCCAAGAGAGCTCAGTGACTCGGAAAGGTCGCACCTATAATAAGTGGTTCAGTGGCTCATTCAGAGTGTTGGGCCTGAAATCAGGAGATAATGAAGGACAATAGTCAAACAACCAGGGAAGAAACAGAGAAAGGATATGACTCCTGACCTGACTTCAACTTGAGTTCTCTTTTCATTATATCGTGCTGCCTTTTTAATCTAGAGCCATCATCTTACAGAAAGACAAAAAGGTTCAGACACATCTCTGAAGTCACACAGGATAAGAAGGCGAGTTGAGATTCCAGTTCGAGTCTTCTGACTCTCAATCTAGCATTCTGTGATACCTTGTTTCTTCCTTCCCTCTATGGAGGAATAGAAAAGTTACCCCTCTGGCAGTCAGAACCTCAAGCTCTAGCTCTGTTCATTCCTAGCTCTGTGTCAGCAGCCAATCATTTTTTGGTGTTCTACTTCCTAAGGGTTTCCATTTGGCCCTCCCTACTTCAGAGAGCTGGTGCAAGGAAACCACAAAGCCTCGGTGTGTAACCAATTGCTCATCAGTGGTCCACAGACTCCACAATCCTTTGTCTGGGCTATCTCATCCACATCATTTTTGTGACCTACAGGGCACACAAGAAACTCTAAAGCCCCATCTTCAGCAGATAAGAGGAATAAAGTGTCAGTAGAGTCAAAATAAAAGCAAATTGGGAGCAGAGCCCAAGCCACTCTGCAGATTCGCTGACCTTTTGGCTCTATTAGCTCTTACCAGCAAGACCAGCACCCCTGCCCCCAGATAATTATCCAGTTTAGGAAGAACACTTTAAGGCAATAAATTCACACTAATTTTTCCTGCATAGACCAGATGGTTCACCATGAGTCATTAATCACAATAGAAACTGAGAGGCCTAGAAGTGGGTTATGGTTACACAGGGACCTTTTACATGGATTGTCCCTAGGACCCATTTAGTCATAGAGCATCATTTCAGGATATTTTGCTTAAGATTTCTGAATAGTCTATTAGGCAGAAGTTTCCTTGCCATTGCCTTTGGGATAAGACACAAATCCTTTTGTTTGATATTTAAAGTTGAGAACAAATGAAGAAAGTCACAGAATCCTGTTTCCTGGAGTCCCTAAAAATTCAGTCTCTACCACTGCTATCTTTAGAAGAACATCATCTCCATAAGTGTAGAATTTTACCCAGATCTAGTTTCCAAACTTTCTTTTTTTGGTTGATTACACATTTATTCACTTGCTCACCCAACATTCTATATTATGAACTAGCCTGTGTGTAATTTCTCATACAGGACATTGCATCTTCCACCTCTGTACCTTTACACAGACTATTTACTGTGTCTGGAATGCTATTCCCTATTTCTTCCACCTCTTGTTATCTTGAGGTTTTTTTTTTTAAGGTTCTGTTCAATATCACCTTTTCCAGGGGTCTTTTCATGATCCCCCAGATTTTTTTCTACTAAATATATAATTTTTTTGGACTTGGTCTATATTAATAGCATTTTGCCCAAATACTTGATGCATCAACACTTTTTATGGCATCAGGTAGTTTTAAGATACCTGATACTTTTGATTTGACTGCTGCTCTTTTTTACCTCTGCCATATACCTTGACCCTCTCTATGGTTCCTTTCCCAAATTTGATACAAATTACATACAGCTCTGATTATATTCATACCACTTTCAATGAAATATTCTTATATTCCGAACAAGATGTGGGAAATGGAAGTTTCACTAAATAAAAAGAAATTGAACATGAAGGAAGTAATTATCCAAGGAATAAGGTATTAAAAGAAATTTTGTTTAGTCATTTTTCAGTCTTATCTGATTGTTACCCCATGTAGAGTTTTCTTAGCAAAGATGGTCAAGGGATCTGTCATTTCCTTCGCCAATGGATTTTATAGATAAGGAAATCAAGGCAAATATTGTTAAGTGACTTACTGTGCATCGCATAGCTAGTAAATGTCTGAGATTGCATTTGAATTCAGATCTATTTTACTCCAGGCTCTGTGCCACTTTACTGCCTCCAATGGAAGAAATGGGAAAGGGTAAAACCAGAGGCAGTTGGCATAATGGATAGAGAGCTAGACTTAAAATGAGGCAGCCTTGGGGTCAGATATGACCTCTGCTACATACTAGTTGTGTGATCCAAGTCAATTTACTTTGATTTGGCTCTAGGCAATTCTTTGAAAGAAGGTACCAATCTACTTTAGCAAAGAGTTTCTTCAAATAGGAATTCCTTAAATCAATGAAATTATATATCCTTAAACCCAAAGGCCCAAGTGGAGGTCTCAGCTTTAGTCAAGAAAATGCCTCTTTTCTTTGTTAATCTAAGGGGAAAGAAAGTTGGATGAAGAGATGAAAGATCATCCAGTTGGGAGCCCAAGATAGCTAGTTTAGGGCTTCTATAAAATAAAAATAGAGAAAATCTGAGGAGGAAAAAATAGGCATCAGCCTAGGGGTTTAAAAGAAATTGAAAAGATTTGGAATGGTTGCTCTAGGGGTCATAATTAAAGTCAATCAGAGGTGAATAGATAAAAAGATCAATTAATTGATCAGCAAGCATTTATTACGTACTGCTCAATACCTAGCCTTGTGCTATGTCTTGTACATATAAAAGCAAAGGTGAGAGACAATCCTAGATTTGATGAGCTGACATTCTACCAAGGATGGCAGTGTTGAGAAGCCAGATAAGGTCATGTATTTTAGATCTGAAGCCAGACTGCAGGATTCTATGACTTCACATCAAGATGCTTAGCAGTTTGGGAATAGGAGAAGGGGAGGAGCATTAAACGAATTCCCTCTAGATGAATAAGCAGGAGTCTCCCTACCATGAATTCTAGAGATATTTACCAATGAACAAATTAGATTTTACAAATTAGTTAGAATTATAAATTTCTGGAAGATATTTTTGGACAGGAAGGTCACCTAGGTATTCCTGGGGTTAAAGATCTAATGGTTTTGGGATAGTGAATCTTGGCCTAGAAAGGATCATGGGCCAAACTAAATTTAAGAATTATCTATAAAGAATAATGCAAGTTTAAGTACTATTGAGTCTAGAGCTAAGTACTTTTCTTCAGTTTGAATTTTTAATTATCTTACCCTGGTGCATTATTTCTGAATTTGTTTGTTTGCTTTTCTCTGTAAATAAACCCTGGGAATCAACTTTTAAGGTCTTAAGCTCCTTGTGGCAGAAGTAGAAAGCCAGAACAGATGATTATTAGTATTTAGGTCTTCAATCTCAATGATAGGATGAAGGAATCATTGTAATCAGAGATCAGATGTAGCAGATCTCAGAATTGATAGATCTTGGCAGGCTCAGGGGTCAGAAATGCTCTGGACTCATGGTGCTTTAAGTTGAGTGAGATCCAGTAAGTAGTTAAAGCACAGAAACTGGAAAGGTGGCAGTTTCTTTTTTTGCCCTTTATTTTACCCTATCTAAAGAAATGGACCTAGATCTAAAATTCATTTCATCTCCCTTCTTCTCCTGACCTGCGTTATAGGCTGAGTAGTGATATTTTAGATTCCGTAGGAAGATTAAAATTATAAATTACTTCCAGAGTAAATTCAGAGCAGTATCCATTTCTGCCTAGTTCTTTCTTCCCTTACCCTCCCCCTGAGGTCGTCCAGAAATGCATGGCTTGGGTATTTGAAAGTAATATTAATGACCATCATTTACATGAGCTGCTTAAATTATTATCTTGCAGCACAATCAGGATTATGCATATAATTAAGTATCCATTTATGAAGTTATTAAGAAAATATTAGGATTGCAGCATTATAGACTTAGAGAAAAGGGGGCCTTTGAGATCATCTAGATTCATTATCCCATTTGACAGATGAGCAGCTCAGAGAGATTGGAGAACGTGCCTATAATAAGTAAAGTGAAAAAGAAACTGAGCCATAGCTTTTACCTTCAAGGTTAAAGACATTTCTGCACACAAATAAGAATATAGAATATAAAAATGAATTTTATTATATATATATATATATTTAAGGAGGGAAGAAAACAAAAGAAAAAAAAAGATTGTTAGATATTTAAAAGGAATAATAAGTTGTACATATTGCATTTTTATTTACAAATATTTATTATGGTATATTATGGAAATGCTTGTTTTATTACATAAATTTAAAACATAATTTTAAAAAAGGGAATCAAGAGACTTTCAATAGTCTCAGCTATTACCTTAGAAAAGGGAGACATTTGAGTCAAGCTCCCCCTATAAAATTGATTTTCTTACCTTTCCAATCTGATCACATAAGGTTTGTCTTCACACTTGGTGGTTTTCTTAGTTGTCTATCCACTCATGAATGTAAAGTCAAAGAAAGGGAACATTTGTTGGGCTCTAAAGTTCCAGGTAGAAATAATTAATTTTCACTTTTGTGCCCATTTCCATAGACTATTATAGTGTTCTATTTCAAATTCTTCTCAAATCTCTTCTTTCTTTCCTTCCTTCCTAGATAATACCTCCATTCCTCAGTGAGGTAATCTCAACTAGGTTCCAGGAACAAAATAATTCACATTAATTAGTAATTGCCTAACTCTGGCAAGATGATGGGAAATAGTAAAAGAACATGGTTGTCAACCTAAATTAATTCTAATTGTGGGAGTTACAAATGGTGGGAAAATACTCATTTGGATTTGTCATTCTGTCTGGGATGTCATCAGTGTGGGGACTAGTGTCAAAAGGGTGGCCATTGGATGTGCAGACCACAGAATATCCATATTTATTCCTTGTGTGTAATTCTGGTCCTTGCCTTCCATAAATGTCATCCAAAGAATTTACTCTGTGTATTAGAAGCTCTAGAGTAGTTCTTGGCCTTTTATTGTATCATGGATCCTTTTGGCAAAGTGATTTAGTTCTTTTCTGAATACTGTTTTAAAAATGTATAAAATAAAATATATAGATGGACAAAATAAACTAATGCTACTAAAATAGTTATCAATATGTTAAAAAAAATCATGGACCCCAGTTAAGAATCTTATCTTTAAGGCATGTTTATAATTCTTGGAAACCAGGGCAAGCATGTAGATGGTCCATCTGTAATCCTTTGCTATTCCATTTGTGAATGGCCCATGTCCTTTTCCAATCACATATTTCTGGTATGACTTCTTTTATATCACTTGTTGTCTCTAACCCATCGTCGGCAACACACTTAAATTTATTCTTGACAACTCTGCCTCCCCCTAATGACTCTTGGATCACCTGCAGTCTACTATTCTTTGGAAACTGATATTTCATAAATCTCCATATGTGATTTTAGAAAAAAGTAAAAATTCAAAGGACCAGACAGACAGGAAAAAAGAACTCCCATTATGGGCATTCCTTCCATCAATACAGTGATTGGGCTGACTTACAAGATCATGGATCTGAAGATTGAAGGGATCTCCGTAGCTATTGAGTCCATCCCTGCATTTTCTAGTTGTGAATACTGAGACCCAGGGAGATGAAGGAACTGGATTATAATTATATAGGTAGTAATCCTCAGGGATAAAATTTCAATCCAGATCTTCTGACTTCATGTCTATCAGTAAACCCATTATTCCCATCTAGTATTCATCATAAATATCATAGGGTTCAGTGCTAGAGCATAGGGTTGGGGTCATTGAAAACTCCAATACAATCCAGCTGTTCTCTTCTTCCTTCTTTTTTCTGAGTCCAGCTCATTTCCCATCAATAAGGTTTGTTCAATATATGTTCTGAAGTATTAGCTCAATCCAATTGCATTTTGACAATATGTGAAGTAAGACAAAGTGAGACAGCAATTTTCAGGCACTGCGAGAAAGATATTTATGGACAGTGGGACTGCAATGTGTAGGCAGGCCAGTTATGTCTGAACATCACTCCGGGTGATTTTCTTTAAATTCTTCATAAGCCATTCTTTGCTTTCTCTTTTTCTGAACCTACTGGATTCTAAAATCTTCTCTTCTCCTTTCCTACCAGATTGGTTAGCACAAAGGTCTCATGTGCATATTTTTCAAGTCATCAGACAGAGATAGAAGAAGCCAGTATCTAGAAGCTCAAGAAAATGGTAGAGCCAGAATTATTACAGGATTGCTGTCCTTGATCTGAAGGATGGACCTCAGAAGCCCCCTTATTTTAACAGATGAGAAGACTAAAACCACCAAGAGCTAAAATCACTCATTCAGGATCATATGAACAGTAGGCATCAGAGACAGGAGTTGAAATCAGGTCTTTGAACTCCAGAGTCACATTTTGTCCACTGTATTCTGCTTTCACTTCTGTTAGTTTGTTGAGATGCCCAGCCAAAAAATAAAAAACAAAACCATCACCATTCACATCCCTTTGTTTTTATTATAGTTGGGAAAATTGCCTCTTATTTCAAATGTAGTGAGATACTGGCAAGAAAAGGGGACCTTTTGTGATTTAATCATGAGAGCCAGCAAGCAGGGACAGTGGGATAGCATTGCACATCAAACAGCAATGCAACAACTTGAGAAATTTATAAACCTGATGGGGAAAGCATCATGGAGGGCACTTTGGTCAGGATCAAATAAGAAGAAAAAAGAATTTACATTAATATTGGCATTTAATCCAGACCACCTGGACAGATAGATAAATCCTCAATAGAGATTACAAAGTGGCCATGGAGCAGAATTTTATTGAGATGGGTTATTTCAACTATCTGAAGTTCTGATAGGAGTCCCTCTCAAATTGCATTACTGATCTTTTTTTATTTAACTTTGAGATAAGGACGGTAGCTATTTAAGATGTGATTTAGATAAGTAAGGAGGAAGCAATTGATTAAGTGTAAATCAATCAATAAGCATTCCTTGTATTCCAAGCCCTGTTCTAGGTGCTGAAGATGCAAATATAATATAAATTATGGAAATTGAGCAAAAATTATTGGGATATGGATTGGACCTTAGATTTTGTTGATACAGGGAATTTCTACAAAGGAAACTTCTTCTCCCATGCAAGTTAATAATTTTCCCAAAACTATATCTAATAGATGTTTAGAGAATTGAGAGACTAAATAACTTGCCCAAGATACCTTAAAGACAACTCAGTAGCTATGTGCTGGTAAAAGTTTAATAATCACTTCTCCAAAAAGATACACCTTTAAAGTTTAATCTTTATTATTAACATTTTTCACATCATCTCCTAAAATCTAGAAATCAATAGAACAATAAATTAAGATAGAGCATTATCTATCTGGGCTCACTCAAGCACTCTTGAAATTAAGAGGGATTGAATCATCTTAAAGTTCATGATAGGCAATGATAAGGAAAAGAACAAGTAAGACCTGTACCCTAAATTTTAGAAGAATATATTTCAATGGAAATATGATAAACTTGATCTCATGGACAATGACATCAAAATGGGAGTTAGCTCAAGAGAGATGAGGGACCCTCATGAATAAAATTCTGATAAAGAAATTAACATGATTTCATGAGGATAAAAGGGTTGGGTAAGAGACAGGATGACTGTCAAACAGATACTCATGGTTGCACACATGGCTCATTCACAAGCTGAGCTCTATAGAGAGACTATTGTAAGAGTCAGAAGGAAGCAAGAGAAGGAAATTGAGGAAAATGCAAGGGTGATATTGTCTTGTAAAAACAATGTCTGGAATGATAAAGGTTATCTGCTAAGACAAAGATAAAAACTGAAAAAGAGTTTTTAAAGATCTTTGATGAAGATAAAAGGAATACAGAAGAGGTAGGTCAGTTGCATGAGGTCTAGGAGAAAATCATCATAACTGACATAGCTATAGTGCCTCATATGTTTTACCTCATTTGAGCTTTATAATTACTCTGGAAGGAAAACATTGCTATGATTATTATTCCTAGTTTGTGATGATGATTGAGGATGATGATGATGATGATGATGATGATGATGATGATGATATCCCATGAAAGTTTAAGGGTATTTTGAGGGGAGTAGCTTTTAGACATTCATTTAGCATGAATTTATTTAACCCATCTTCTTTGATTCTACTGTTAAGCTGTGAAGCAGAGATGGAGGAATAAGAGAATTGTACAACTGGGGGTCTCTACTATAAGACAATAATTGTGTTTTTACCACTGCAATCAGTAATATAATATCAGTTCCTTGAAAGAAGGATTTCCTTCCACTTTTGTATTTATATTTTCAGGAACTTATACAGTTTTTAGCACTGATAAAATATTTAACAAATACTTACTGATTGAAGTTAAATATCAAAAGACAGCATTTCCATATAGACAATAGAACAGGAAAACAAAATCTCCTCACTCAGGTCATGACCATGTAACCTGTGAAACTCTGATAATGCTTTTGTCTTTGTTGTTATAACTTTATTTTTCTTGACTTTGGGTAGACTTTTGGACTATGCTGTCATTTTATGAGTTTTTTTTTAAGGTTTTGAAAGTGATTCATCAGGGTATGAGAGTTGGGATCTATGTCAGACATTGTAGAGAGGCACTTCTGGTGAGGATTGAGATTCTGAGGACCCTGTTTGACTCCACTGAATTGGTTTAAAGGTAACTGAGAGAGATAGTGAGAGTGAGAGTGAGAGCAAGAGAGAGAGAGAAGCTAAGCTCCATTCATTGGCCACATTACATTCTGAGTGAAATTTATGTAGAAACTATTTAAAGTTTGCATACACTTTCCCCAAGGACCAAGGTGTTGTAAGGGAGAGTTTCCCTCTGGGTATTGGGAGCAATATTTAAACTTTTGTTCTTGTAATGGTTTTTTCATCAAATATACTTGGGAAAAACAACAAAAAATTAATATTCACCTTTAAACTTTCAGCCTAGCCTGATCTCTTTCTATTCAGTTCTTGGAACATCTGTCCCATCTGTCCATTTCTATAGAAACACGTGTATCTTTTAACCCAGCAATGCTACTAGTAGGTCTGTATCCCAAAAAGATCAAAAAAGGGGAAAGAACCCATTTGAACAAAAATTTTCCAGCAGCTTTTTTTTTTTTTTGTGGTGACTAAGAATTGGAAATTGAGGAGATGCCTGTCAATTGGGAGATGATTGAACAAGTTATGTCATATGATTGTAATGGAATATTGTTGTGCTACAGGAAATGATGAGCCAGGTGGTTTCAGAAAAACTTGGAAAGACATAGAAACTGATACAAAATGAACCAGAACCAGAATAATAGCTTGCATGTTAACAGTGATATTATACAATAATCAACTGTGGATGACTTAATCAGTAATGATCCAAGATAATTCTGTGGATGATTTCATCAATAATGATCTAAGACAATTCCAAAGGACTTATAAAAATGTATCCAAAATGAATTTAAGACCTGCAGAGAGATGATGATGATGATAATGATGATGTGACATAGAACTAATGGAGAACTCTAAAGAGCAGGAGTAAAGGATATCAACACAGACATATGATAAGAGAAGCTGAGCTGATCACGTGGCAAGAATGAAGGATGATATCCAGAGTACTCTAATGGTATCTTCCGTGTTAAATAGAGTTCCTCTAGCAAATTTTTGGTGGGGGACTACATGGATAACTGATGGGTAGATACAGCTGGGTCAAGATCTGCATCATTGAAGGGAAATTCCAATCAATGGAATCACAGCTCTGTCTAGGTATCATCATCCTTATCCTCATCCTCATGTCATTAAGAATGACATGTGATGATTAGTGAAACATTTCTCCATGTGAAGTGATCCAGGTCACCAGTGATGATTATGTGCTGGCTCTCATTTGTGCCCCATGACTATTTCTGAATCCTCGTTAGAACAACATTCCTGCAGCTAGCCTTGCTTATGACTAAACACACATTTAAATTAGAAACTTGCAATATCACCTAGCCTGAATTACACCAAGGCACAAGCTGGAAATATATTTTACCATTTACAGCAAACTTCTGAAATAGAAATGGGACCATTTAAGTTTATTTAGCTTGTCAGGAGGAAGTAAATGGACATTCATTATAACTAAGCTCTCTTTGAATGCTTCAGAAATTACTCTAACATCTACCCAAATCCCAGAATAATTCTTCATAACGATTGTGGCTTAATGAGTTCTAAAGTAGGTATTAGTTTAATGACTTGCCATTTTCTTTAGAGTTGACTCTCTCTTGCAGTGTTCTTTTTACAACTGAATATGACATATAAGAAATTTGAATTCTATTAAGCCCCAAATTAGCGGTGTAATTTTTTTATCAAGATATTTTTGTTTGTCAATATCCTTTGTAATTCCTTTCAGAAACTTACTTTTTAGTCATTCTTTGCAGTGAACAAGAATAACTATTATTTTTCCATCTCTCCTTCCCTCTCTCTCTCTTCCCCCTCCTCCCCCCATCTCTGTCAGTTTGGAAATTCCCTTTGCCAATACATACTGCCAATACTTCTGTCACTTAAAAATCTTAGACAATAAATAATATCAGTGGAAAGTTAAAAAATTTGCTCATGGATACATATGCATCAGAAGCTGTTTCACTCCAATTCTTCCATATTCTTGACTTCTATGAACTGTATAAAGCTATCATTTTTCTATGACCTATATAAAGTCAATATTTTAAGAGTTGATTATTTTAGATAGATAATTTGAAACTTATTAACAGCAAGGATACTTTGATGTTCCTACCTTAGGGTAGGAGAATCTTAATGATGTGTAATAATTCTGTCTTGGAGAGACATTGGAGCATGTATAGATATTTGATAATTTGCTGTGAACATCTAACCACTTGATGAAGAACATACTGTCTTCCTAGAGAACAAGCCTGAACTATATCATCCCTTTCTTCAATAAACTCCAGGGGTTCCCTGTAATCTCCAGAATAAAACATAAAATCCTCTGTTTGGTTTCAGAATCCCCCATAACTTAGCTCTCCCCCCCTTTCCAGGCTTTTAATTCATTAATCTTCCTCACATACATCCTCTTTCTTGCTGTTCATCATAACAGATATTCCAATTCCTGATTCTCTTACAAATTAACTGACGGACACCTGTACCTAGAATTCTCAACTCCTTCATCTCTACCTCCTGGTTTCCACGAATTTTTTAAGTACCATTCAAAATTTCACCTACTACAAGAAGCTGTTTCTTATCTTCCTCAATGCCTTCCCTCTGCAGAGGATCTCCAGTTTATCCAGTACATATTTCATTTGTATACGGTTGTTCAAAAGTTTTCTCCCCTCCATTAAATTGTGAGTTCCTTGAGCATAGGTACTGTTTAGTTTGTTGGCTTTCTTTGTATCTCTATCACAAAGTACCTGATTATTAGTAACTAGTAAATTAATAATTTATAATTGATAAAGGATTGTTGACTTGATTTGACCTGACATAAATTGGCTCTGGATCCATTCTTGAGTCAGCCTCAATCTTGTACTTTTGATTGTTTGCTCAGAGCTTGAACACCTTCAGTCACAGAGTCCTGTGAGAGACACTGCTGTGAAGCTTTTTTACCTGTTAAGTAGGTAAGGCCACAAGAAACAGACATTCAGCAAGATGGTGCAGTGGATAGAGCACCAACCCTGAAGTCAAGAGGACTTGAGTTCAAATCTGATCTCAGACATTTGACAGTTCCTACCTGTGTGATCCTGGGCAAGTCACTTAACCCCAATTGCCTCAGAAAAGAAAAAATAAAGAAACATACATTGGGCTTTGGTTTCTGTATTTGTTTTTTTTTTCCCTTGCTACATTATTATTGTTGTTGTTATCCTTCCTTTCAGTCATATTCAGGCTATGATTCCCTGAATGATTTTTCCAGCTCAATTACAGTGATTTTCTCATATTGTCAATCATTCATATCCAATAAAAACAAGAGTCATTGCCCTACAATTGGACTTCTGCAGAGCTCTCAGCTTCTTCTTTACTTCTTCCTTCTCTAAACCAGAATAAACAGAATCTGTTGGCAATTATTTTTTTTTCTTTTGATTTCTGAGCATTTCCATTCCAAGGGGACCATGCACATATACAAATGATTGAAACTTCTTCCTATACAAAAAAATCAAATCAGAAAATTATTCAGAAAACCTTTCACTTTTGCCATCATTTAGTCATCAGCAGACATCAATTAGTCAGAGATGATGTCAGGAAACTATCACAATTCTAGAGCTGTTCATTAATCTACTGGGTACATTTTAAAAATAGCCTTTTAAGCTGTTAAAAATGTCTATTGCCATTGTTAAATGTTTTGTTATTTATTTCTTGAGATGTATCTTATGGACTATGGCACTCACAGTATTCCAGTCATGAACACTCCATCATTTTGGTCATAAGAAGCATAATGTGATGTGTTTTGCTCCTACTGTTTTTCTCTACATTGATCAATATTTTTATTTTTAGGGCACAGTCTTCAGAGCATTGCTTATCAGACCTGATTATATAAAAAACTTATCACAGCATGGCTTTATTTCAATGCCACCAAAACTTGCATTTCATAGTGTTAATGTGTCTCCTTAGACTCGCTTACTGTATCTTCCTGGGACAATGAGGTCCATACTGAATGCTTATCTACAACTTTTCAATTCTCCAGTGCTCTATGAACTTTAAATAATTCATGACATATCTAGTACCTGCTTGCTTCAGCACTGACCCCCTTTTTATGCTATTTCTGTCATTTAAGTAGAAATCAAAGACTTTGGGGCATGATACTTATATTAGCTCATTGGAGGTCCTTAATGAAATTTTATTGTCTTTGTTTTTTTACTTAATTTTTCCCTCCATCACAGAGAGTTACCATATATAAAAGCATAATAAAAGGAAGAATAACTATTTCAACAAAACTAGACAATACACCAACAAATTCTGATTTTATATATAGGATTCCATTACCATAGCTTCTACTTTCTGTGAAGAAATCATGGGAAATGTATATTTATTTCTATTCTTTGGGGACAAAGTGGATCATTATAATTTCATCATTCAGTTTTGATTGTTCTTACTATTGCTCTTTTCAGTTAAACTGCTGCAATTATTATATACATTGTTTTCCTAGCTCTTTTATTTCACTTTGTATTGGTCCACAAGTCTTCCTATACTTCTCTATATGCATAATATTAATTGCCCTTATAGGAAAATAATATTCTATTACATTCATCTATCACAATTTATGTATTCCTCAGCTAGTGGGAATCTATTCTTCCCAATTCTATGCTACCATCCATATATCTATATAATATTATATTAGGTTTTTCTTTTCATCTTTAATCTCCTCAAGCTGTGTGATTAGCCTTGGCATCTCTGTATCAAAAATGATGGTCATTGTAGTCACTCTCTTAACCCAATTCCAAATTGGTTTTCATAACATTTTAGCCACTGTTTAGATTAACCTCCCATCCATTAATGTCCCCATCATTTCACATCCCCTCAAAATATTATGCTGTTGCTCACATTCTTACTAGTCCTGTAGGGAACACTCCTATTAAATATTAAAGGAAAAATTACATATACTTTGCTTATGATGAGAATTCTAGTAAAGGGATTTAATGTCCAGAGTAGATTGTAGTAGATTTGACAAGATAGTCATGTTATTAATGAGACACATTCCATGATAGAATTGAACTGAGAAGACACTACAGTGTTATGAACAGACTATTTTGGATAATTCAGATTTTTTTTTTTATTTTTTTCTCCCTTTCTCCACTTGCCTTGTTTACTTGCAACAGTGTGTCCATGGCAACTCACACCAGGAGTTCTGAACAGGAGAAAAATGACAGATCCCTCAAGTTGAATTTCAAGATATTTGTTTCCCCAATGTCAAATGTTTAAATTGTTAGTCATTTCTTTTCCTAGATATCTTTAAGGTAACATTGCCAATAAGATTTATTATCTGTGACAAAATAGCACAAACCACATTGTGTTGATCTTCTATATGCAGTTGGAGTTTGTCAACAGAAATAATGTCGATAGCATGTTTCCTTATAGAATTCCCACTGCTGAGTTTTTCTATGAGCTATTCAAATTCTTGGAAGCATACTATAGAAGCAAGAAACCAGGATTCACCACACCGGGGATTGATAACTGTGGGTCCGTGAACTTAAAAATAACATCAACTGTCTTTTAATATCTTTGCTTTCCTTTGTAATGCTATGCATCTTATTTCTTATATTTAAGGACATTATCTAGAAAAAGGGAATATAGACTTCACCAGATTGCTAAATGTTACCAAAAAAGAATCAGAACTTCTTTTCTTCACCATGGATATTGGCCACAATTTTGCTATAATATCCATACTTTGTATTATTTTTGATGGACTTCATATTTACTCATGTAAATGAGTGGCTGCTTTCTTCGGCTCCACCTGGGAAGGATAGCCTAGATTCTCAAAGGGCAGCTGCTCTTCCTACTCAGGGTACTATTCAGATAACTCTGTGATGAGGAAGTTTTGAGTACTCTCCTGATGGAGTATTGGGTGGAGTGCTAACCTGGGAGCCATGAAGATTTGAATTCAGTTGTTGCCTTAGGTATTTATGAGTTGTGTGACATTGAGCTATTCACTTCTCTCAGCTTCAGTTTCCTAATATGTAAAATGGGGATAATGATATTACTAATTTACAAAATTGTAGTAAAACTCAAATGAGAAAATGTGTGTGGATACTTCTACACACACACACACACACACACACACACACAGAGAGAGAGAGAGAGAGAGAGAGAGAGAATGTACATTCAAAGTACTTTGCAAATTTATTACATAAACGTTAGCTATCATCACCATTATCATCTCTTCATTATGATTGCCAGTAGCAACAACAGTATTATCATGAGCCCCTACCAGTGAGACTTTCTACTGATCATCAGACAGTGGTTTTCATTAGCTATTTGAAAATGGTTAACTACTAAGGTGTCATAGAAAGTGTAATTGAAAAAATCTTCTTCCCCATTTTCCCCTCCAGCAAAACCAAATCAAAACAAAACAAAAAATAGAATATCTTTCTTGTCATCCATAAAGTCCTTGTGGGGAGCAGATTCAAATGGAAAGTATGAAAAAAGCTAGACATGTACTGAAATATCTTTCCTTCCTTTGTAGTGTACTCATGAAGCTCTCCTTAGGGTATAGCTTTATGGTAGAATCCAAAGAGCAATATCTTCCTAGAATCTGTAGTTGCCATTCTCTCCATCATGGGGAATTAGATTCACTGAAGTGGCGTCCTGTTTTGGGTAGCTGTTTTGTGTCTGTTCTCATACCTGTGTTTATGCTTGGTATCTCTCTCTGTGTCCCTACTTTAATGTTTTGTTTTGTACTTGTTCCTTCTCTCTGATGACATAATCATTTAGAGAGAGAGAGAGAAAAAAAAAAGGAAGAAGAGAGGAAGAGAGAAAGAGGGGAAAGGGAGGGGGAGCAAAGGAGAGATAGAAAGGAAAGAAACAGAGACAGAGACAGAAAGAGACATAGACACAGACAAACAGACACACACACACATACACATTTTTTTGCTCATGAATTGTTCCCTTTCAGAGACTTGGCTTGAATTGGAAACTTTAGCTCCTAAAATGAAATCTTCCACTGCCCAAAAGATCCCTCTAGACTGGAGAACTGCTGAAATCCTTCAGCTATTTAAAGTTACAAGAGATATTGTTAGCTTGTTTGGTTAACCAATAAATATTTTCCTCAGGCCAAAGAGCTATAACACAGCATTTAGATAATCTTGTTTATACATAATGTTCCTTGATTGATTTATTCTTTAACTCAAAGCAGAATTCCTTTCTGGTAAAAACTTCAGGGCATAGAGCATCTTATAATGTAAGGGGTGTGTGTGTGTGTGTGTGTGTGTGTGTGTGTGTCCCTTGTACTTGTTTATGCTCACACTTGCATCAACTTAGTAGAATGATCACTTCTTAAGGTCAGGGATTATGGAACTTTTGTCTGTGAAGCCCTAACACATAGCATATTTTGCTCTGACTAGGTATTTAATCCGTGGTTGCTTAAGTGAATTGAAGCAAATTAAGTTATGAAAGCATCATCACTCTAGGATGTGAACATTTCCAAACATGGACAATCGCAAAAAAAGCAAAGCCTTGAAGGATGCAGAAATGAAGGGTAAGTCAATATTATCCTTGAATGATTTTTAAAACCTGAATCTTTTTTTTTTATAATGGATGATCAGAAGTGGAGAATCTTTCTTTAAAACATCATTTGATAAGTTGGAGGTAGTAGAAGTTATTAAAAGAGTTGTAAAGTGTTTAACATTAGGATTCTCTACTTGATATCAAATATGTCCATGAGTCATGGAATACCACTGTGTTAGAACAAACAAAACTGATGGTTGCCCAAAGAGCAACGGCATGACACATCAATGTAAACAAGCATATTACAAATTATGAATGACTAGTTATGACTGAGAAATGATACAAATACTCTCATTCATTCCACGAACAAAAGTTGATGGGCAAATCATGTCATGAGATGGAGGTGTAATTGACACACAAGATAATTGTTTCACTGGCATCCATGGCATATTCAAGAATCCACAGACGCCCCTATAACCCAATGAGAGGAAGTTCTATGAAGTATTGATGGGAAGAGCTGGATAAGAATTGCTTGGGTTGAAAATGTGAGTATTGATTGTGATATTCCATAGAAAAGGAGGAATTTTAAAGGATAAGGTCAAATACTTATGTAAATGTTGAGGTGTGTATAATATCATCACATATCTTTGTATTCTTATTGTCAGTGCCTCTTAGTTTATGTTGATTTTTTGTTTGTTTAATGTCAGAAGCAATAAAATGTTATTTTGAACATTAAAAAATATATCATCACATAAGCTACACATGTACTAGTGGATAGAAGGCCTCAATTTCAGGAAGCCTGGGCTGGGCTCACTCACTTTCTCTGATACACACTGGGTTGCTGATTCTGACCAAATCATTATTTTTCAGCACCATATTCTCAGTATTTTAGTAAAGAGAGTATCCTTAATAAGAGTGCAACGAATAAATGAAATTATATGACAGGCTCTGACTCAATCAAAAATTCATAGTGCTGGGTGCAGGAGATTTGAAGATGGAAAGAACATGCAAATAAATAAAATCCATAAAATAAATGCAGACCAATTATACAGTAATTCAAGAAATGAAGCGGTCACATGTCGACCTAATGACATTTTCTGGTTCTTTTGATTTTCTTAAGAATTGGTTGGGGAGTATATCCAGGAAGAACAGAGGATGACCATGAGTAGTATTACAAAGGAGACAGATAATAAGAGTAATCTGAGGTTGGGATTTGGGGAAGGGAGATTGATAATGGGACGAGGACAAGGTCAAAGAATGTGATCAGATGTTTGCTTTGCTTTTTTTTCTTTCTCATTTTCCCCACTTTTTTAGTTGATTTCTCTTGTATAGCATGATATACATGGAATTTATTGAATTTTGTTTAATCCATGTTGGATTACTTGCTGTCTAGGAAAAGGGGTGAGGGAAAGGGAGGGAGAAAACTTTGGAACGCACGTTTACAAGAGTGAATGTTGAAAACTCTATTTTCATGTATTTTGAAAATATAAAGCTATTATCAAAAGAAAAAAATTGAGATCAGAAAATATAGAGGTGATCAAGAATATTGAATTCACCAAGAAGTGATTCTTCCTGAGACTGGGTCTTTGGGTTTATGGTAGATTATTTTAGTTATTGACTATTGTGTATTGTATACCTAATTTATTCTACTTATCCATTATTCTATTTTTAAGCTAGTCTTGATGATCACCATTTTATAATATAGTTTTAGACAAGATTAACTCTTCTACAAACATTTTGATATCTTCTAGTCAACCAGGTATGTATTTATATATGCTGTCTGCAATATAGATTCCTTAGAGCCTGTTTTTGCCTTTATTTTTATGATTTATTTTATTAAAACTTTTTATTTAAAAAAATATGCATGATAATTTTAAACATTCACCCTTGCAAAACCTTGTATTCCAATTTTTTCTCTTCCTTCCCCCAAACCCCTCTTCTAGATAACAAGTGAACTAATATATGTAAAACATGGGCAGTTCTTCTATACATATTTCCACAATTATCATTCTGCACAAAAAAATCAGATCAAAAAAGGAAAAAAAAATGAGAAAGAAAACAAAATGCAAACAAACAGCAATAAAAAGTAAAAATACTATGTTGTGATCTACACTCAGTCCTCACATTCCTCTCTATGGTTGCAGATGGCTCTCTCCATCACCAGATCATTGGAAGTGACACGAATCACCTTGCTTTGAAAGGAGCCATGGAATGATCATCTTTTAAAAGAAAATCAGCCAATAGTAAGTGATTTAAATATTTATTGATCAGCTTATTGATTACTCCAAAAGCATGTCATACATTTTTTAAAATGTAATTTGCTATTTAGTCATGTTCAGTCATCAGATGTTTCATGACCCTATTTGGGATTTTCTTGGAAAAGATACTGGAATTAAAAAAAAAAAAAGAATATATATATACTGGAGTGGGTTGCCATTTCCTTTTCTAGTTCCTTTTTATAGATGAGGAAACTGAGTAGATGGGGTTAAGTGACTTGCTCAGAGTCATATAGGTAGTAAGTGTTGAGGCCACCTATAGTAACATAAATATAATAGCAACTATGTAAATAGTGGGGTTTGCATAAATATATAAATATATTATATATAAAGCTATATATCTATCATATAACTAGGTATTTAAATGTATAACTATATCAATCAAATAGCAACTGTTATTTATATAGTATTTCTAAGTTTTGTATTTATTGACTCTTGAGTATTACAGCATCTCTTTGAGAAAGTATTGCAGGTCTTGAGTTGTCTCCACATTTTGCTCATGAAAACATTGACAGAAAAATAGGGAACTTCCCAGAATCCCATAGCCATTTGAATTGTGTTGGTAACTCTCAGGTACCACTACACACCTTTCAGATTGGCTAAGATGACAGGAAAAGATAATAACAGATGTTGGAGGAGATGTGGGAAAACTGGGACACTAATAATTGTTGGTGGAATTGTGAACTGATCCAACCATTCTGAAGAGCAATTTGCAACTATGCCCAAAGGGCTCTCAAAATGTACATACCCTTTAATCCAACTGTGTTTCTAATAGGCCTATATCCCAAAGAGATCTTAAAGGAGGGAAAGGGACCCACATGTGCAAAATGTTTGGGGCAGCTCTTTTTGTAGTGGCAAGTGGCAACCGGAAACTGTGTGGCTGCCCGTCAGTTGGGGAATGGCTGAGTAAATTATGGTATATGAATGTTATGGAATATTATTCTTTTGTAAGAAATGATGATTTTAGAGAGGGCTGGAGAGACTTACAGGAACTAATGCTAAGTGAAATGAGCAGAATCAGGAGATCATTGTATGTGCCAACAACAAGATTATACGATGATCAATTCTGATGGACATGGCTCTTTTCAACAGGGAGGTGATTGAGGCTAGTTCCAATGGTCTTGTGATGGAAAGGGCCATCTATATCCAGAGAGAGGAGTGTGGGAACTGAGTGTGGATCACAACATAGCATTTTTACTCTTTTTGTTTACTTATGTTTTATTTTTTGTCATTTTTTCCCTTTTTGATATGTTTTTGTTCTGTGCAACAAGACAATTACATAAATATGTATAAATATACAGGATTTAAAAAAATATAGGATATTTTTACCATCATATATTGGATTACTTACCATCCAGTGGAGTGGGTAGGGGTAGGGAGGAGGGGGAATTGGAACACAAGGTTTTGCAAGGGCTAATGTTGAAAAATTGTCCATGTATATGTTTTGAAAAGAAAAAGCTTTAATAAAAAATGAATTGTGTTGATAGTGAAAACTGATAAAGATTTTACTTGTTGGGATACTTTGAGGGCTAAGATGATGTTATAGAAAGATTTTGTTTTTCTCTAAGATGGGGCTATGCAAATATAGGTCTTTGTAATTATCAAATATAATTACAATAAAGTTGTATACTGACCATGAGATCTTGAAGAGGTGACATAACATGCTGAATAAATCCCACTGGTCTCATTTCTCTGGGTTTCAGTTTTTGACTTGTAAAAATCAAAGCTTGGACTAAGTGATGGTTTTAAGATTCTACAACTAGGTTCCCATGAGCTTGTCTGCAATCTAGAGATCTATCCTGTAAGCCAGTGAGGTTCTTCTTGAACCCTCAGCACAAATGAGGAGGATGTATGACACTACTGAATTATGCTGAGCAGGCACGCCATTGGCCAGGCAGTATGATGTTTCACTATTCCTTCACTTTGAAAAAATTCATATCAAATAAGCAAGTCTTTGTGATTCCCTTTGGACATCTCACAGGCTCTGTTTTTAGGGAATTGGGGTGGAGGTTGGGGAGTCAAAAGATATTCTTCATCTAAGCAACAGGAGATGATGAAAAGCCCCAAGCAAAGGAAACACAACAGCCACAAGCTATTAACAGACCATATTATCTAAAAATAACTGTCTCTTTTAAAATTATATTTTGTCACAAATGAAATATAACATTCCCTTGATACATGAAACATCCCAGAAGCTAATTTTAGTCACGAGGTCCAAATCATATGACCCTTGAGCTCATTCTTTAATTAAGAGTTTAAAATCCAGTTATACAATAATAGAAGTATTCTACCATGAGAGTTATATCATAAAAACATAAATCTAGAACTGAAAGGGAATCCAGATATCTCTAGTCGAAAATCCTAATTTTGTAGAAAAGGAAACTGGGACCCATGTAGGTAAAGTTATTTGCCCAGGGTCACACAGATTGTATGCATGTTACAGATTCATTTTACAAATCTTATTCATTGCTTTATATAAAACCTCATTTAAAATGTTATTAAAAAACATTATGCTCTATCATCCCTCTTCAAATAATCCTAAATTAATAATTTTCACTCAGAGATAGTGAAATTGCTAAAAAAATGAACCATACCTCAGTGATTATAATAATCCTATAATTATATGTCCTGAGATTGAATCCAAGTTCTTGTAGTGGCTCTGAGGAACCCTAGCTGGGTTACTCTGGGCAGCCTTAATCTTTCTGTGAAAAGTCCTGGGTAACTCTTTAAGACTATAATTTATAGGGTGTTGTTTCTGCTCTGCTTGAGTTGAAAGAATTTAAATAATGAACAATTCTCCAAAATGAGGAAACCACAGATTGGTTGGGAAGGGAGAGGAAGAAAATGGCCTTCCTCCACTTCTTCTGTCTCAGTCACTTGCCATCATCTCTGTAGCTGTACTCTTCTATCTGTATTGCCATTTGCAATTAGAATACGAGTTCTTTAAGACAGGATGTTGCCCTGCTTTTCTATCTGTATTCCTAGCACATAGAATACAATTTCTTTATTTGTAGAAGGAAATGGCAAACCACTCTAGTTTATTTGCCAAGAAAACTCCAAATGGGGTCACAAAGAGTTGGCCATGACTAAAAATACCACACAAGTCTCTTCAATAATGATTTTCTTTTGAATTTCATTCTTGTTCTTTCTTTTCCTTCCTGTTTCTCTTCTTTTTTAATTCTAGTCATAAAATTCTTAAATGTTTATTAGAAAAAAATCAAAGAAATTGGTAAGATTCTTGGTATGGTTTCTTTAGCAGTTTTATTCTATTTATATATGTTATATAATTTATATATATTATATTATATTATAACATATTATATAATTTTTGAGATGTCACACATCATATTACCCTCTAGTTTATTACTTGCTGTGCATTTGCTTGAGAATAGACTGAAAATTCTGATTTACAAGGATTTAAAAGTAGAATTAAAGACCTCTGACCACATTTTGAAAGACTATGGAATGGTTCTTCAGGGGTACAACAAAAAACATTGTCCCTTTATTGGCTAGAATTTATCTCAGAGTTTCTGGTTATTATGAAAATCATTGTGTTCATCTTTCACTGATCATTGCCTCTTATTTTTGCTAATTCAATATTAAGAGTCTCATAGTTAAACCACCTTCATTTGTAGTCATAGTAATTATTTTTTTTAAATTTAAACTCTTTATTTTTCTTTATTTTTCAGTCTTTCAAAAATTTCAAATACACTACTATTTTCTCTCCATTTTTCTGCCCCTCCACCCCCCCATCCCAATTGTTCCAACTGCAATTTTCCTTTTTGCACTAACATAATTAATTACCTTTGGAATATTTCAATGCCAAATATTTGCTGTATTTTATTAATAAGCTTCCAATATTCCATGAAGGTATATTTATCCCAGGTATGGAACCTCTGCTTATTTTCTCATTTGTAACCAACATACAGATATCATTTCTTCTTTTTGTCAGCTTGAAGAGTATTCATTCAAAGCTAGCTGATTCTCTTTGCAATTTATTCTCAAAAAGGAAAAGGAAATCAATGGTCTATATCAGGGGTCCCCAACTATGGCCGCGGGCCAGATGCAGCAGATGAAGACGTTTATCCCCCTCACCCAGGACTATGAAGTTTCTTTATTTAAAGGCTCACAAAACAAAGGTTTTGTTTTTACTATAGTCTGGCCCTCCAACAGTCTGAGGGACAGTGAACTGCCCCCCCCCCCCATTTAAAAAGTTTGAGGACCCCTCAACCCACATTGTGGATGTGAATGCTAATTAAAACTAGACATATATTCAATTTCCAAAATTTTAAAGTTTCCTTCAAAAATTTCAGAAATCTTTCTCTTGAATTCACTGCAACCCATCTAGTGTTGGAGCTTTTGACCTTTCCAGGATATTGGTGAATAGTGACTATGAGGTTAATGTTGGTTAGTCTCTCAAAAACTCCACAGCGAAGACTGAAATCAATAGGGTTTGTTTGCTTCAGATTAGAACAGAACCCTTCTTAGTTGTATTTTCCTAAAGTTTGACATCAAGTGCTTTATTTGCTAAATTGTCAAGCTGGCATTAAGATCCAGACTCTGTGACTCTGAAGCCAGGGTTTTCTTCATCATTTCAGGATGTTGCAGCTATTTTAGGGGCTTTGTTGGCTGATTTTGGTCATAGCCACCCATGAAAAAATATAGATAGAAAATGTTTGTCAGTACATCCCTTTTGAGAATATTAATAAGATCAATATTTTAGCTAGATCCTGAGTAGTCTGAATAATGAATCCTCTGAAGTAGTAACTTACTTTTGAATTTGCACTCTTTCAACTTATAATTGTATAAAATATGATAAATTGTTCCAGCCAAATGGAAATATGCAATGTAAATTTGAAAACTATGACCACATTCAGGGGATTCAGTATTTGCATTCATCACTCAATTGTACTGTGACTTTGATCACTACAAAATCACTAATCCATAGCCACCCCATTCTCTTATGGATATAAATCTCTTGATATAAACTTTCTTTCTTTCTTTCTTTCTTTCTTTCTTTCTTTCTTTCTTTCTTTCTTTCTTTCTTTCTTTTCTTTCTTTCTTTCTTTCTTTCTTTCTTTCTTTCTTTCTTTCTTTCTTTCTTTCTTTCTTTCTTTCTTTCTTTTTCTTTTTTTTTCTTTCTTTCTTTTCTCAACATATAAATAAATACCTAAAACAGAATTATTTACTTGCCATATAAATGGAGCAAAGTGAAACAGGACTGGGGACAAGAATAGGAAAAAAATATTGTCAGTACTCTATCACATTCAACATTTAACAACATTATTCTTGTAGATACAGAAGCAAATGGATCAATTATTGATTCCTCTCCTAGGATATAATCAAAAGATCAGAAGCAAATAAATAACTCTTCAGTATTTCAATTATCAGTGATTGGCTTCATACGGGTTCTTTCTCCATCAGTTAAGAGCATAATCATTTAAGTCTTGGGAATAATCTTTGCAAGTTGTATAGATAAAAAAAAATTTCACGCTTAGACTACCCTAGAATGGAGCCTCTCTTAAGTACAACTAGAATCATTCTTAGTTATCATGAGGTCCAGAATCAAAGCCATTCCAGTTGATGTTATACTGTCATAGTGTCTGAGAATTCAGTATTCATTTGATATTACAATAATATTTTGAAAGAGAACTTCAATGATGGATCTTGGAGTACTGGTAATATTGAATTTTTTGGTAATATTGGATTTTTTATAATATTGAGTTGAGAAATACTTGAAATATTATTTGTTCACAACTTTATAGGTGACTTGATTATAAGGAACAGATTATCGTGGTATAAGAATAAGGGGAAAATACAAATATGAGGGAAACAATCTCATTTCAAAAATTGCAATGTTTTAAATATTTTAAAGTCATTTTTTCTTAAGTTTTTAAAAATAATTTTGGACAGTGGTAGCATGGATCAAAAAGAATACTTGTTTATATTTATGTTTTACTGTATTTGAAATGCATGAGTTTCCATGGACACAAATTATAGCCATTTCTGAAGAAATTTAACATGTAAATCAATTGCCATAAGATTAAAAGAGCTTTAAAAGGATCTTAATCAGTGAACATGGCATCTGTGAAATGAAGAGATGATAGCCAAGAACAGCAGAAGATTTAGGATATAAAATCATTGATAAAACCTAATTCAGAAGAATAGTGAAAGATTAGAAGCTATATTACCTTATGAAGAGGCTATAAATGTCAGAGAGCCAACATTGAAGTGAAAGAGACTTGGATTCAAATCCAGACTCAAACTCTAGCTGTATCACCCTGGACAAGTCACTTAACCCCTATTGCCTCAGGGGGAAAAATACAAAAACTTGGATAAAGGCATAGACATCAAACATAACAAATTTTGAAGATGAAGTAAAGCTGCAAGCAATAACAGAGTTAGAATCCAGAAACAATTCCACAGACTAGAATATAGGGCTGAATGAAAGCTGACAAAATTTAATTAGGATAAGTGTTAATAAAACCTTACACCTTATACAATATGGTAAACTATAGATTTAGATGTTATACTATCATAAATTCCAAAAATTATAAAAAGTTAGAACATAAAATATTGAGAATAGAATATTCTAATAGTTGTAGATTAGGGAAAATCATGATTAGACAAATGATATAAAATTAATAATAATAACTAGCATTTCTATAATGGCTACCATGTACCAAATGCTATGCTAAGCACCTTGCAAGTATTATCTGATCCTCACAACAATCCTGAGAGGTAGCTTTCCCTATTCTATGGTTGAGGAAAAAGGTTAAATGATTTTCTCAGGGTCAGGTGGCACTGGAAGTTAGATTTGAACTCAGATCTTCCTGGGTTCTAGAGTTCAGGTCTTCTTGAGTTCCAAATCCAGTGCTCTACCCACTGTACCATAAAGTGCCCTCCCCCTCTTTTTGAAAAGAGAAAACAGGGAGAATAGAAAACCTATCATTAAGCCTAAATTGTTTCATGGGGGAAAATGATATACATATTTGTTTGTTGATCATAGAGAATGCAAGTAGGCAATGTGGGAAGGAATAATTCAGTGGCATTTTGGGGTCCAAGATAAAGATAATTGTTCTAACAATTAGAAGTATCAAAAAATGGAATGACTGCATCTACAAAGAATGGTTTCCCTTTCATTAGATGTTTTTCAAGATATACTGGGAAAGGAGAAGATAAGGAAAGGAAAGAGAAGGGAAGGAGGAATATCTACATAGTTTTAACAATGATCGCCTGATTTTTCTTTATCTACATCATTTCTGAAGGTATACTTGAGCCATGTTCCACAATTATTTGTAGGTAAAGTAGAGAGAGTATTCTTACTTAAGTATGGGCCAGATTGGATAACCTTGATGGTATCTTCAAATCCAGAGACTGAGAATTAGAAAATATATTTAGCCTCTTAAAGGACATGGATTTTATTTTTTTTTCTTTGTTATAGTCATTCTTTCCATTTGCATTGTGGTAATCATTGTGTATATTGCTTTCTTGGTTCTGTTGACTTCACTCTGTATTCATTTGTATTACTTCTCATTCTTGTCTATATTCATCATATTCATTGCTTTTTTTGCAGCAGAGTAATATTCCATTACATTCATGTATCACAATTGGTTTAACCCAATTGTTAGACATCTGCTTTGTTTCCAGTTCTTTGCTTCTATGGAAAGTTGTTCCATAAATATTTCCATGCTCATGGGCCATTTTTTATTCATTGGCTTACTTGATGAATATACCTCACAGTGGAGTCTCTGAGTCAAAAAGTAAAGTCATATTAGTCACCTTCTTATCAAAATTCTACATAGCTTTCCAGAATTGTTAGACTGATTTACAGCTCTACAAAACACTGCGTAGGTGTTGGGGATGGGGCAGGAATCCACTCAGGACAGAAACCCTATGAACGCGATCAATGTGAAAGATAATTCAGAGTTCAATAATTTATCTAAGGATTAGAGAATGCACATGGAGAAAACCTATAAACATGATCAGGTGGAAGAGAATTCATGAATTAATTAAAATTGAGTATCATAGGGTATACATAGGGGAGGAACTCTATAAATGTGATATATTTAATAAAAAAATTCACATATTCTTCAAGTTTTCCTATTAATTATAAATTCCACTGAGAGGAAAAAGCCCAGGTTATATATGATCATTATTACAAAGGGCTCAACCAGAAAAAAAAATCTCAATCATCATTAGATCCACATAAAGAATAGACTCGATCAATTAATATAAATATATCATTCAGAGAATAGCCTTGAACATTAGTAAGAGTTCATTTAGTGGAAAAACAATTTTATTTGAGGTGAAAGTGAAAAAGAATTCAATCAGCATTCACATTTTTATAGCCACCAGAAAATACTTATCTGTTGTCTTCATTGATCATACTATATACACAATCATCCCACCCCCTTTTCTGAGATGACATTATTAGATATCTCATTTCCCATCTCAACATACTGCAGCTTGCATGCCCCCACAGAGCCTCTCCATTGCTCTTAGGTTCATTTGCCATTTTATCTCCCTTGAGATTATGATGTCTCAAGCTTTGAACATTGTGCATCACTAAAATATTTAAAATGTGGCTTATTTTTATTTCCTTTCTAGAAGTTGCTTGTGAGGGAAAGCTAGATCACAGAGTGTAAGCTTTGATGACTTCTACCATGCTGGAAAAAAAATTGAGTTCAATCCTGTTGACATACTGGATTTATGGACAAAAGCTCAATTTAGGTAAGAGTAGAGAGGCTTATCACTAATCTCTTGATCATTGGGTGATGAAGACTTTGCTCCTGAAAACCATGAGATCAAAGCATTGGTTGTACTTTAAAGATCACCTTTTCCTCTTTATTATTCTTAAGTCAAGGATTAGAACTGTAATTTAATTGGTGTAGAGACAAATCTTGGGTTAGGAAACCTACTCTGCTAATCTCAGTGGGTTTTATAATTAATATGAAAAATATTTTATAATTAATATGAAAACTTCTACATAAATTGTAGCCACAGGGAGTTTACCAAGAGTAAAGATAAGTTAATGCTTTGTCCAAGGTCACATAGCCAATAAGTAGCCAAAGTGACACTTAAACTCAGTTCTTTCAGTCTAGGAAGGAAGAGAGGAGATTCTAAACAGAATGAAATGAGAGAATCAGAATAGAAGAGACAAAGGAGAACCAAGCAAGTTTAGAATTTCATGAAACTTTGAGTGCTAATTTTCATTGAATGCTATGACTTTTTTCTTAGCCTAGATGAATCCATGAGCAACACGTCAGAAATGGAGTCATCTGCTGGTACAAACAACTAAACAAAGTGTATATCATGGCATTTGTGTAATACTATGATAATTCAGTTAGATGAGGAAGACACTTGCTCATTTTAAAATCCAATAATCTGCATTCAAACTTCCCTTTCTTGGCTTTCCTATCCTTGTCTTTTCCTCTGCTATTTCTTCTTTCCAGTTTGCTCTTCCCATGCCATACGATCTCTCCTTCCCCCATCTTTTCTTTTCTCCTTTCTTCCCCACTCTAAGAATTCTACTGCTCAGACATAATCCTATGTGAACAGTTCTGCAAAAGGCATAAGTGTGGGGACTTAATGTACCATGATGAGAAGAATACTTATTGATGGAAAAAAATGAGAAAAATCATGCATTTTTCTTTTGTACTGAGTAGAATTTACTTCCCTTCTCAGTATATATTCAGAATGGACAAAGGAAAGCCATCTTTTTGCTTAAAGATAAGTTGATATTATTCCTCTCCCTGAATTTAGAAGTGCAGCTTTCCCTACTGCCAATCTATACTGTGCCATTCAAGACAAAATTCAAGATAATGGTACATGATGCGTATTTCTTTGATGATTAGTCATTTTCTTGACCCATTATGGTGGGTGGAAAGCATTTTCTATCTGTATTCACAAATTATCTAAACTACCTACATAAACTTGTCTTCATATGGTTCCTAATGAATCCATTAACTATTAAGGATGGACTTGGCCCAAAGGGGATGACTTTTAGAGTGTTTTGAAACACTACATTAGTTTAGAAAAGTGTATAAGTAGTCTGCTAGGATTTTCATGGTGTGAGAATTTTTAATATCTTAGCATTGTTGAAATTTTGCATTTGATAAAGTTTTATTGTTGTTTTAGTAACATATAGTTTCCTCTATTTTAATAAAGATTATTCTTTCTCAAAAAATTCCCTTCATTTAATAAATAACCTTCCTTCACAGACAAAATGGTATATCTCTTAAACTGATTTCTCTCCTATGTGGTGAGGGCTATGCACAATTTACATCTCTGAAAAACCTAAAAATAGAAAATAAGCCCAAACCTGGCCAGATAGCTTGAATGGAAGTCAAAATGATGGCTTAGTGCACTTCCTTTCATGGGTGACTAAAGAGACTGAGGTGACAGTCTTGTAATGTTTCCATTAATGTAATTGTCTTTCCATTCCAGGATGATGTTTTAATGTCAGTTAAAGTGAAAAATCTCTTCTGGTAGAGCAAATAATGTTCTCCAAAAAGTACAATTTGGGAATGACAAAATTAACCCAAACTTTTGGGATGTTTCTTATGTCTGGCACCAAGGAGCTCATTTACAGGCATATTGTCAGGTCTTTCCTCTATCAGGAAGCAGAAGGAAATAGCCTCCTGGCATTCTATGGAAGAAGTTGTTATCAATAATCAGATTTTATGAATAAATATTAATTAGGGCTCCTGAGCCTTTTCAGATGTCATCGGATACACATTCTACCAGAGTCTCAAGAAAAAAAAATATGGTATTAGGGATCAGAGGACCCATGCTTGAAGCCCAGCTTTGTAACTAAAACAGATCAACTAATATAAACTGTGAGACTTGGTTGAATGACTTGCCCTCCTGGGACCTCATTTTCCTTATCTAAAAATGAGGAGGTAGACTCAGTGTTCCCCAAACTGAACTATTCTGTGAACAAGGACAATGTTTAAAGTCTTTTCTCTTCAGACTTTCACTTGAAACATTATGAAGCCCTTTGAGGTATAGAGAGTGAGAAAAAAAGATCCAGGGAGAAGGTGGGAGAGAGAGAGAGGAGAGGGGGAAAAGGGAGAAGGAGAAGGAGAGGAAAAAAGAGAGGAAGAGGGAAGGGGAGAGGGAGAGAAAAAGGGAGAGGGAGAGAAAGAGGGAGAGGGAGAGAAAGAGGGAGAAGGAGAGAGAAGGACAAAGACAGGGAGGGAGACAGAGTGAAAGACAAAAGACAGATAAAGAGATACAGAGAGAGGCATATAGAGATAGAGAGAGACATCCATAGACAAACACAGGGACACATATATACAGAGACAGAGTGAGAGAGAGGGAGAGAGAAGTCCTTCCTTCCTTCTTTCCTTCCATTAATTTATCGATTTATTGGTCTTTCAGTCTGTCTGTCTATCTATCCATCTACATAAATTTGAGGAAAGCATCCTGACAAATGAAGATGATGCTGTAGAGCTGATGCTTCTCAACGACCAGAAATCTTATTTTTTCTCATTAAAGTCTGGAAATTGAATTTTTCCTTATATAGGAGAAATTCATGCTACCGTTTATGAGAAGCTTATGTTCTTTGGCATAATATCTTTTTGTCTTGGCTTCTTTTATTCTGTTTCTTCCTTTTAAATTATTTTCCTTTCTTACTATTCTCTCCCTTTTCTAATTTCCAGGATTTCTCAATTTTCAATTCTTTGTCAACACAAAATGAGAGCTGCTATAAATACTTTTACTCTATCCATCCCTTTCATTTTTCTTGATCTCTTTGGGATGTGGATGTTGTTGTATTATTTTTGGGTCAAATAGTATCCATAATTCTATACTCTTTTGGGGATAGTTCCATATTGTTTTTCAGAGTAGCTGGACTAATTCACAACTCCACCAATAGTACATTCATGGTCATGTTTTTTCATATTCTCTTTAACATTTGTCTTTTTTTTCCTTTTTTTGTCATGTTCATTAATCTAATAGATCTAAGGTTATACTTCAGAGTTGCTTTACTTTGTATTTCTCTAATCAGTACTGATTTGGTATATTTTTATATGATTATAAGTAGCTTTCACTTTTGTAAATTGCCTTATTCATATCCCTTGGTTAGTTATAAATTGGGGAATGCTATAAATAAACCTCTATATTTGAGAAATGAGGCCTATTACAGCAAGAGAAATCTCTTTTCCACTTTTCTGCTTTATTTCTTATTTTGGCTACATTAGTTCTA
Organism: Sarcophilus harrisii; assembly: GCF_902635505.1. Classification (NCBI taxonomy): domain Eukaryota; kingdom Metazoa; phylum Chordata; class Mammalia; order Dasyuromorphia; family Dasyuridae; genus Sarcophilus; species Sarcophilus harrisii. The sequence continues at coordinate 13,477,144 of NC_045428.1, read as the reverse complement.
TTTGTGCAAATTTTTTTAAGTTTCATGCAATCAAAATGATCTATTTCACTCTCCATGATCGTCTTTATCTCTTATCTGCTAATAAACTTCTCCTTTATCTATAAATAGGACAGGTAACTATTTCCATGCTCCTCCAATTTGCTTTATATCTATATCATGTATCCATTTTGATCTTATCTTGAATATAGTGTGAGATATAGGTCTATACTTAGTTATATTCAGACACCCCCCCCCCCCAGTTTTCCCAGCAATGTGTGTCAAATGATAACTTCTTGAATCAAAATCTTAGCTCTCTGGGTTTATCAAATGCCATATTCTTATGGTCATTTGAACTATATACTGTGTCCCTAATCTATTCTAATGATCCAGCACTGTTTCTTAGTCAATACCAACACCATTTCTTATCCAGTTCCAGTGATGATTATCATTTTGTAATAGAATTTAAAATCCGCTATCACTAGATTGCCTTCCATCACATTTTTCATTGATTCCCTTTATGTCCCTAATCTTTTATTTCTTCAAATGTTTTTAAAATTATTTTTTTCTAGATCTATGAAATAATTTTTTGGACTGAATAAAAATTAATTTAGGAAGAATTTTCAGTTTTTTATCATATTGGTTTGGTCTACCCATAAGCAATTAGTATTTACCCAGTTATTTAGATTTACCTTTATTTGTCTTTTAAAAAAAATTAATTGTATTTTTTCCAGTAACATGTAAAAATAGTTTTCAACATTCATTTTGTAAGATTTCAAGTTCTAATAGTTTTGTTCTTCTCCCCTTTCCTCCCCCCTCCTCCAGAAACCTAGGAAACTGATATAGGCTAGACATATTAAGTCATATTCAGCATATTTCCACATTAGTCATGTTGTGAAAGAAGAATCAAAAAAGGGAAAAACTATGAGAAAGAAAAAGTAAAAATAAAACACTCAAAGTTTAAAAAAAGTTGAAATATGTACTTTAATCTCTATTATCTTCATAATTCTCTCTGGATGTGTATGACATTTTCTATCACATGACATTTGAAATTGTCTTGGGTCATTGTGATGCTGAGTAGAACTAAATCTATCATAGTTGATCATCATATAATCTTGTTCATAATCTTGTACAATGTTCTCCTGGTTCTGCTCACTTCACTTAGTATCAGTTCATATAAGTCTTTTCAGGCTTTTCTGAAATCAGTCTTTTCATCATTTGTTATACAATGATAGTATTTCATTACATTCACAACTTCTTCAGTCATTCCCCAGTTGCTGGGTATCCCCTCAGTTTTCCACTCTTTTCTGCCACAAAAGATCAGCTACAAATATTTTTAGACATGTGAATCCTTTTCCTTTTTTTAAATGATAGTTTTGGGATATAGACCCAGTAGTGGTATTTTTTTTTTCATTTTATAGCCTTCTGGGCATAGTTCCAAATTGTTGTCTATCATAATTGGATTACTTTATAACATCACCAACAGTACATTAGTGTCCCAGTTTTCCCATATGCCTTCCAGTATTTATCATTTTATTTTTCTGTCATATTAACCAATCTGATAAGTAAGGTAGTACCTCTGAGTTCATTTAATTTATATTTCTCTAATCAATAATGATTTAGTACAATTTAAATATAATTATTGTTGGTTTTAATTTCTTTGTGTGAAAACTACCAGTTCATATTCTTTGACCATTTATCAATTGGGCAATGACTTGTATTCTTATAAAATTGAGCCATTTCTCTATTTTAGAAATGAGGCCTTTATCAGAAACATTGACTAAAATATTGCCCACATTTCTTCCCTTCTCATCTTGACTGCATTGGTTTTGTTTGTGCAAAACCTTTTTAATTTATTGAAATAAAAAAAATCAATTTTGCATTTCACAATGTTCTCTCTTTATTGTTTGGTAACAAATTCCTCCCTTCTCTAAAGCTCTGATAGATAAAGTATTCCTTGTTTTCCTAATTCGATTATACTATTATAATTTATGTCTACCCATTTTGCATACCATTTTTGTTAGTATAGGATGTAATCTATTTTTATTTGCATAAAACTTATGTAATTATGTTCATATAGCTTCTGGTTTTATTTTGGCATGTAAACTCCTAAATATTTTATATAATTTACAGTTATTTAATCTATGATTCTATAAGTGTAGTGCCCAAATGTTGCCTCTACTTTCCCTATACTGTGCCATAGCCTACATGAAGATGAGTGCTTCACACACAATATAAATATTTTGCATAAATGATGACTTCTTAAATGATTTTGCCAATTTAGAAGGACAGTTATTTTTTTTTTCCTTGGAAATTAAGTCTCTGGAGAAACAAAGGTAGAAAAATGGAGACTCCAAATTAAAACCCAATTAAGAACCCCCTGTATTGAATTGTATTTCCATGGAAAACTTGTTATACCTACTCTTATATCTGTAGTATTTAAGGAGGGCTTTGCAATAGAGCAAGGTATCTTTGAAAAAAGTACATTCATTAAAGCTGAGAATACAAGAAAAATCAATATCATTTCCTAACCACTTTCTTTATGAAAAATAAAAGAACTTCTCCATGACAGTGATTGTCTAGTAATTGTTACCTTTCTCTGGAGAGGATTCTAAATAAGATATTGGATATTCTGTTCTATAAAAGAGGGGGGGAAGTGAAAAGAGTGGGGGAGAAAGGACACTTTAATAGTTGAAAGTGAATAATCATGGGGGTAGAAATGGAGGAAAGAACTTAATGTCGAGGGAAAACAATTGGGATTCTTTTTTGGAAGAAAAATAACATTTTCACTTGCCTATAATATACTGAAGGAGTAAATCAAAGAAGTGTATGCAAAGCTTAAAATGAATATCGGGCCAAATTGCTGGACGTTGCTTTGAATATCAACCACATTAAGGAGACAGATGGAACAATCCTTCAGTACTGTTCTATTTAATCTGGGATGCTAATATGCCACAGAACATCTCTCACTTAAAGAACACAAAGTACTTTGTCTGTATTATGTCAGTCAGTCTTCAGTATCAAGTTACAAATGCTTTCATCATGCCAAAGAGATTTGTAGGAATATTACATACGGGTCATGACTTCTTAGCTGGAAAACCACTAGTAATAACTTATTTTTGTACAAAAGCTCTGTTCTTAGTGGTTGAAATCATGAGAATTTAAGGTTGATAAAGGTTTAATAATGGCATTAGGAAGTCAGCGAGTGGTTATGAATGAGGAGTCAGAACCTCTGTCCAACCTCCAGGAAAAGTCATTGGAAAGTTGACTGCCATGTTTGCTATCATCAGTTCTATAATCTCTGATTTTTAAGATGCTAATCATAGCAGTATCTCCTCTTTCTGACATATGACTGTGGAAGAAGAAAGAGTAGTGCTGTGGGGAGGAAGAAATTGGAGTCTACTACCACATGACTTTTATTACTTTTATTTATTTTATTACCTTTTTATTATTTCTATGACTATTTTATTACTTTTATTTATTAAATTTGAAGAACTTTAATATAGAAAGGATATTCAACTTAATTCTGCTTGATCTCATGGGATAGAAATTGGAGGATTGGTAGAAATAATAGAAAGATAATATGAGGGAAAAAATCTTCCTACCAATTATACAATGGGATAATATTTTAAAAAATGGAAAGTGACAAGTCACTAATGAAGGGTATTGCTGAATTAGTTATCTATGCACAGTCAGACTTGTTAGAATAAAGATCAAGCTTAGTACAAATTTAGAAGAAAGGATAAAAATTAAAAAGATACTGTGGTGTAGTTAAAACACATTTGTGCTTTCCTGTAAAAATGAGTAATTGATTATGAAAAGTGGATGAAAATATAACAGAAGATAAGACAAAACTACAACAACTTTATACAAAAAATTTAATAGCTATAACTTAATTAACAAAACAATAAGGTCAAAAGAAACTATGGAATTCTTTAGTCAATAAATACTTAACATGCTTAATACTGATAGAGGGGTCCATGATATAGAAAAAGTTAAGAAGCTCTGTTACAGTGATGTGTGTGTGTGTGTGTGTGTGTGTGTGTGTGCATGTGTGTGTAAAGATAGATCAACAGAGAAGTAAGGACAACTTGGGTATATAATGCAAATGGACAAATTGGAGTTAGAAGTAAAAAACTTAAAAAAAAAAAAGATGGAGAGCAGTTTGTTTGCTACAGTGGAGAGAGTCCTAGGAAAACCTGAATTAAAGTCTAGCCTTAGGAACTTACTAGCTTTATTACTCTAGGCAAGGTACTTTCCCTCCATCTGCCTCAATTGTCTTATTTGGAAACCGGGGGCAAAAATAATACCTATCTGGGGGTTTCTGGGAGGATCAAGTGAGATAATATCTGATTCACATCTTAAGCACTATATATATTCCCCAACCTAACCCTTCATGGAGATGAAATGTACTCAGATGTCACACATTGTACATGTTTTTGGACTTTTTCAATGTGTCAATCAGTTGTGCTGATTTTTTTTTTCCTTTTTAAAAAAGTTTTGCTTCTCAGATGGTATGGCTGTCTGGGAGGGGAGGAAGAAGGAATATGTGTGATAACTGTAGTGATGTAAGAAATAGAAAATATCAATAAAATCTTATAAAATGGAACCTAAAAATCTTATGAAGAATTTTTTGTTCCCATATGATATGAATTTCAAATATAAATTGCTCTTTCTCTATAAGGATTGGTTATGTCTAGTTGCAAATACATTTTTTTACCACAAAGTTTAGTGGTATAATTTCATAGGAGTTTCCCGAGTATATTGCATATTTTCTTTTGTTTTCAAAATCCTGTTTCTTCTTTCAGATTTATTTTTCATATCCTTTTCTTCTTGATCATATTTCATATCCAGCAGGCAACAATCTCTTTTAAAAGCTCTCTGCTTCTATGAGACAGCATCTGCTCACAGCTAACACTCCTTAATCAGGATAATCATCTAGGGATGTACTTGGCTGCCAACACTTCTGCCTTTCTCCAGGAATCATTCTCCAATAATTATCTTTTTTTGCTTTGCAAAGGATTTGGATTCTAAACCCTTCCTATGACTGTTCCAAGAATATCAAACTCTCTTTTTCGAGAGCTTCTTCATTATGCTTTTTGAAACCATGAACTTAATCAATGGGGGGGGGGTATCTTTCAATATGAGCAGTGTTTGTCCATAGCCTCTCATAAATCCCCCATAGAAGGTCTAGCCAATTCACTGGAATCCTTCTGTGTGATATAGTAGAAATAGTAATGATGGATCTAGACTCAATATTTGAATTGGATCTAATATAATTTCATGAAATTTGACCCAGCTAAATGTTAAACTTCAAACATGAGTAGAGCTTTTCAAGTTCAATATGGATACTCTATTTTAAAGATATATTAATAATTAACACATACAGAGTTGTAATATGTGCAAAAACTTTACATATATTCTCTCACTTGGTCCTTACATGACTGTAAAGTTGGTATTATCATTATTCACATTTCACAAATAAAGAGTTTAAGTTTAAGACAGATTAGGGGACTTATCCAAAGTTACACAGCCATAAATGTTAGAGACAAGATTCTAAAAGATTTTCTTGAATCCAAGTCATCACTCTATTCTCAACTTCACTTAACTATAGCTACTGAAAAAATAAGCCACTAGAATATTGGTATATTGTAACAGTAAAAGAAGTTAGCAGTGTGTCCTGGCATCCAAGAGAAAGGTAAAATATCCAGGACTCTACCTTTTCCTAGTTAGAACACATTTGTAAAGTTGTATTTAATTCAGGGCACCACATTTTGAGAAATGTATTGTTAAGTTGGAAAGTATGAATACAAGAGCTACGAGAAAGACAAAGTACCTTGAATTCAAATCATATGATTATCATTTGAAAGAACTAGCTCTGTTTAGTCTAGAGAGAATAAGACTTAGGAGAGTTATGTTTAAATATCCGAAGGATTGTCATGTGGAAGGAATAGATATTTTTTAACTTGCCCACAAATGGCAGATATATGTACAAGGAAGTTACAGAGAGGCAAATTTTGGCTGGAAGTAATGCCAATATAATTCTAGCTATGCAAAAGTGGAATGAGCTGCTTTAGAAGGAAGTGGCTTCCTGCCAATGGAAGTGTTCAAGCATTGGCTGATGACCACTGGGATGAGTATACTACTAGAAAAATGCCTATTTAAAGCTTGGAGTCAATCTCCTCTGTGGTCCTTTCCAGGTCTGACATTCTGTGATTTGAGAACCTGAATCCTGCTTTCAGAACTTTTTGAGCTTTCTGAGTTATGTGACTTTGGGCAAGTCCCTTTCCCATTCTGGGTTTCAGCTTTATTACTTGTAAGATAATTTCATCTCCAGTTTGAAATTATAAATTGCATCATAATTTTAAAAGCTTTGCACAGTGGCAGGATTGTAGCCAATGAAATTTAGTTTAAAAACAATGGAAAGGATCTTTAAGAAGAATAAAAAAAATCAACAAACCATAGAATTTTCTTTAAAAATTGTGAGAGGGATATTTTTTCTGAATACTATAAAAATGATATTTATATCATGCTTCCTTCAAATAATGTATGATAGGCATTACAAATATTTTTGTCCCAATTTTTCAGGTAATAAACTGCAGTTCAGTGAAGTCATTATCTTTGTTCAAGGTTATATAACTGTTGTCAGAGTCAGAATTGAAGCCTAATTGTCTTCTGACTTCAAGCCCAATAACTTCCCATAGTTCCATGCTGCCTCTAAATATTAAGAACCTAAAATGTGTTGTACGATTAGGCTGACATAGATTTCCTGTGATCATCTGGTCCATTTTCTTACATTCACTGGCAAAGCTTTGGGTGGTAACAATGATTTTGAGAAGCTCCATATGGAAGAAAAGGAAGCTCTGGAGGAATTGTTTTAAAATCATTCCCCTTTTTGAGAATGAGGGACTATATAAAGATAGTATTTTAAAGCTACAATATTTTAATCACAGAGTTGAGATTTCTGTTTGCTGCTGTCTGTGGACAAAAGAGGAACAATGTAAGAATGAACTCCTTGGGCCAGCAGCATGATGTATAATGCCCTTAGTCACTAATCTTTGCTTTAATATACATAAAGAAATTGTAAAGTACATTAAGGGTGGTATGATATTCAAGACTTTAACTCTTAACTTGGTAGCCCCACAGTACTCTATCCTTGAAATACCCTTTATCTTGGGAGTCATATTTTTTTTTCAAACTTCAAAATCAGTTATGTAGGTACTTTTTTTTTAAAACAAAAAAAAGTGTCCTTTCTGAATATATACTTCATCCTCTTCTTCTCACCTTTGGAATGGAACCTTCTCTTATGAATTCCCTCATTTCTCCCCCCAGGAAAATATGTATACATGAGCCTAAATACCCAAACAAATAAAACATAAAAAGTGCTAAGCCAGAAAAATATATTCAAGACCCTCATTGGATGGTGTGTGTGTGTGTGTTTGTGTGTGTGTGTGTGTGTGTGTGTGTGTGTGTATACACACCTTGTAAGACAGGAGAGAAAGGTTTCTTTTTTTTCTCCATGGGATAGCTTTTTTTAGCTGCTTAGATTTTGCCTTTTTTTAAAGCAATGTTTCCAATCATGTCATAATATTCATGGTGAATACTATTCTTCTCAGTTTCTTTATTTCAATTTGCAATTGTTCATAGGAATATTCACAAGTTGTTTATTTTTTTCTGAATTCATCATACTGATGTCTTACTACACAATAATATGAATTGAATGAATGAATGGAAAAGTATTCATTCTATGGGGCCACTATTTATTTTTAAGTTGTTCAGAGGCTGACTTCCTTTTGTCAATTTTTTTCATTGATATTGTAGTTTTTGTGGATATTTCTCTTCTGGATTATCATATTTATCTTTGCATCTATTTATAGGAGTCTTGTCAACTTTTTTTGAATTACTCATACTCATAACTTCTTACCACATAATACTATTTGCTTATATTAAACAAATGAATTAATGAATGAGAAAAATGAAAAAACAAATTACTATGTACCAGTCCCAGTGGTAAGCATTGATGATACAAATTGTTAAAAATTTAGATAATTTTTCTTCCCAATAAGCCCACATTCCATTTAGGGAAGACAACACTCTTTCCCCTCCAAGATTTTAACTGAAGGATGGATGGAAAGGAATTTATTTATTTTTTTTTAAAGAACCAGAAATTTGACCAGATAATATACCAGAAAGTCTGAGAATTCAAGGGAAGCATAATGTCCACAAAACATATAAAATTTTCAAATTGACAAAACAAGACCAATATCTTGAAAAATGTAATCTTAGAAAAATAAATTAAGCAAAGCATAAATAATTAACAAAAGAAGTGAATCACCTTCCCAAACTTAGAATAATAAGATCATTTAAAGTTCTCACTCCTTTTAACCAGATTATTATATCAGCTACCCAACTAGTTTTTTTTATTTTAGTTTACCTTTCCCCAGGTTGTCCTCCCCACCCCACTTTCTGTGGAATTATTTGGCTTTTCTATTTTTCCCTGGCTCTTTATTTATTTATCAATTCATTCATTCATTCATTCATTTATTATAGCTTTTTATTACAAGATATATGCATGGGTAATTTTCCAGCATTGACCCTTAAGGCCCAGAAGTTTAAAAAATAGAATAGTGGGGAGGATGGCAAGGTCCAGTATCCTATAGATTATATAACTAGTCCATTCAACTGTTTCAGGGTTTTGGAAGAACAAATGATAAAAGCATGGAATTTTAAGAAGTGGTGGCAAAATAGATGGAAAAATTATGTTTTCCATCTTGTAAACTCATATTTGATCCACAAAGTCCAACCTAACTCAGTCCAAAGAAGCTAAGATATTACTAGAGCATAACAAAATAGCATGATGGTGTTAAGCCAAGTGAAGTCTAGAAGAAATTATCAAGTACCTATGTACTTGGCACGATGCTAAGCACTGAAAGTACTGAGACCAAGACAAAAATGATCCCTGTTCTCAAGGAACTCCCAGTCTAAGGGAAGATACAGTGTACTGGATGTATCTTCTGCAAGAAGATAGGAATTCAGACTTGAAATAAGCCAAAGAAACCGATTGAGGAGGAAGGAGAGCTCCAGGAACAATGGACAGCCAATGGGAATGTCTATTTGGGGCCATAGTAAATTACAAAGATAATTTATTAAATAGAATAGAGATTGAAATGCATCTTAGTTTAGAATTTATCCATGTAACCATGAATTATCAATAGCACAAATAAATTCATCCAAAAATACTGAATAAATTATTTTATGTTCCTACTCTAATAGACAGAAGGTTCCTAACAAAAATTATAGCCAATCAAGACCAAAGTCATGAGGTTTGACTTCAAGGAGTTTATGAACTAAACCATCATATTCTTAGCAATAATGATTTTTAAAGAAAACTTAAGCAACTGTCCAAAAAGACATTATTAAAATAGATATAATGCCAGCCTTAGAATATCAGCAGGCAGGCATTAATCTCAAATGGTGAGATAAAAATATTTAATTAATGAAGCTTTTCCAACTATTTTTAAAAGACTTGGATAAAGATGTCATAGTGTTTTTAATTATGATGATGAGAAAAGATAAACTTTAGCTCATTAAAAATTCCTAAATAAAATATATACTGAAAATATTATAGGAGATGCTTGGACAGCCAAAAAAACATGACTTTGTAAGTAAATATTTCAGAAGCAGAATTGGGGAAAATATGTAAATTGTGTTGCTTGAGATTCTTTTGAATGTTTCAAAGGAAAAACCTTTCCAGTCTTTTTTCCATTTTCTTTCTCTCATTATCTCCAGTCACTTTGGCCTCTCTTCCATCCTTACACGTTTTCACTGGCTGTTGCCCTTGCCTAGAATGCTTTCTCTATGTATCTATCTCTACCTCCCGATCTCTGGATTTCTTTAAATCTCAGCTTAAGTTTCATCTTCTGCAAAAAAAAAAATCTTTCCCCAGTTCCTTCCCACTGAGACTACCATCACTTTATCTTGTGTATATCATCTTTGTAGAGTTGTTTTCTTACCTCCTCTATTATAACTGTGAGTTTCTTGATAATAGGGATTATTTTTTGTTGTTGTTTTTTCCCCACTTGTATCCTCAGGACTTAGAAAAAGAGTCACATATAGAAGGCACATAATAAATGCTACTTGATTTAAGGTGACTTTAACATAAAGGAATTTTGTTCAGACATCCAGCCTATAATTCTCATCCTTTGTTCTTGGTTCTGCCTTCTGGAGATAAGCAGAACTATTCTAATCATTGTTCTACAGGATATAGTTTCCATTGTCCATTGGAGGATAGCAAGACAAGGATTCCTAATAAAGATAGTACTGACTTCTAATCGCTAGAAACTCAAAACTCTAAATCTAAGTGGCGAGGTCGGTAATGAGGTCATCGAGAGAGGTTGATTCCTAAAGAATTACATACAAATTTTACCCATGTCTAATGAAAAATGTTCTGGGTCATTTGTTATAATGTATTTTGACAGGAAATAAGTCTGGGGTGGTAAGCACAGGATATGTTTAAATTTGACAGAAATTCCAAGGGGAAAGCAATAAACTGAATAAAATGGCTATAGACTATTAGAGAGGAAAGAACAGGTCTTATTTGGAAAATTAAATACTTCTGGTACTGAAAGTAGATAGAAAAGACAAACTAATGCATTTTTGACAGGCACATTTTCAATGCTTAGTTCCCACTGGTATGATTAGTCATGATATATTCACTTATGACATAAAGTATACTAATTGTAAATTATAATAAATGTATACATGGAGATAGTACCTAAACTTCCTAGGAACTGATAATTAGAAGAGAGCCAAAAGACTATCTACTCCAATATTTTCACCAAAGAATCCACTCTACAAAATGCTGAGGTCATCTAACCTGAATTTGAAAACCACAAGTACCTACAGAAATTGAGCATATGAGATGGTTACTTAATGCTTGTTGAATAAATGAAAAAATCCACTTGTTCCTAAGGAAGACCATTCTCATTTGGTATAATTTTCTTTTTTGGAATTTTTTTTTCTTAAATCAAGCCTAGATCTATATCTTAGTAACTTCTAACCATTGCTCATTGTATTTCTGCCACCTGGGGTTAAAAGTAGGTCTAAGCTCTTAAGTACATGGAAGGAGGAGGCAGTAGAAAGAACAGGGCAAATGGAGAGTTGTTTATAGTGAAATATATGAACCATAGGTGAGTTTGTATTTCCTTGTCAATCAAAATCAGGCACCTGCTTCTTGGTTTTCTCTTTCCCTGATGCCGGCAGCCCTAACTTCCATCTCCTACTTTGTGACACCAGATTCTAGTAGATAAACATAGCTCTTATTTCATTCCATGCCATTCCTCCTTTTCTTTTCCCTCCCTACTTTCCCAACTTTAGCTCTAAGAATTAAAATCAAATCCTTCCTGGAGAGGAAATCTCAATTGTATACTTTATGATTACAGCAATAGTTTCCTCTGACTTCCTCTATAGGTTGTCTTTCCAGGTTAAAACCTAAGTTCTGTGAGGGTATGAACATTTATATCTTGTTTTTCCTGTATCCTTAACTCTTGAAATAATGCCTGATATATAGCAAGAGTTCAACAACAAAAAGTATAATTTCATTCATTCTTTCTTTTATTATTTCGTTGATTTATATCTAGAAGAGAATCGAAAAATTGCCTACTCTCCCCTTCCATGAGAGTGGAAGAAAGAACATGACATCCATACTAGACCTTGGAAGGAAATATCTTGGAATAATGTGCTATACATTTTAGTAAATTAAAGAAACCTGAGTATTTAGCCCAAAGAAGAGAATTTAGGGTTCGATGTGGGATTTGGAAGGAGGAGAGATAAATTAGAACTGTCTTCAAGTGTTTGCAGGTTTGTCACATAAACTGAGATTATATTTGATTTATTTGGTCCAAAAGGACAAAAAACCACCTCAATTCAAAGTTGTAAAGAGCCAGATTTAAGATATGAAGATGTCAGTCAGAAATATTTTTAGCCATTCATTAAGTGCATATTTTGTGACAGACTTTTTGTTAAAACTGAGGATACAAAGGAAGAACAAAACAGCATCTGCCTTCAAGAAGTTTACATTTAAAGGTGGGGGGGACAATATTTATATAGACCTGAACATTCATGGTAAATTCAAAGTCAATGGAAAGTAACCATCAGAGAGATGGCCCTTCCAGTGTCATAAATGGTCTTAGGGAGAAAAAATGCTTACCAGCAATTAGAGCTATGTAGATGTAAAACAAATAGTTATGGGAGGTCTGCAGGCAGAGGTGGAACATTCATTTGCTGGCCATGCTATAATGTGAATCTTTAGCAAGGTGGAGGTTGTTTGAACTGGTCTCAGAGGTGCTTTCCAATTCTGAGCTTTAAAATTCTGTGATCTAAAGGTAATTACTGAGGAAATGTACAAGAAAATCAGGGGCCCAGTGAGAAACTGTAGACAGCAAATGGACATCTCACATGGTCTGCTGACTACCCCAGTTCCCAAAGACTTAAAGATCTCTGGGGTATTTATTAACCTCTCTATTGAGGACCAGTAGAGGATTATGGATAATAATTATTCAAGACCAAAATGTATAGATGGGTTTTGACCACCCTGATGAAGGATGATTCAACATTGGTTGAAGATATAATCTGAACTGTGTTTCTTTTACAAGGTATCACACTCTGCATGTTTTAAGCATATATAATTCTCTTTGTAATTCTTCTCCCTCTTCCCTACCCCTAGATCTGAGGGTTTAATCTAAATATTTATAGGCTGCAAGAACAATCTCAGTCTGAAATGTAGAGCCTTCTAGAGCATTAAGCTCTAGTGATAAGTCTAGAATTAGCAAAACTGGATATTTTGAGGACTGACATGCTTTTAAATGTGTAAACTAAAACTTTCAACAAGATTTGGCATATGGTTCAGATTAAATTGTAGTCTCAAAAACAGTTATTTTCCACTTATTTTCTCTCTTTGAGGAATAAAAGGGAACATTATATATCTATATATCTTTAGACATAGATAATAGACATATATATTTGGCATTCAAAGCAAAATGTGCACATCTTGTTCTCCTTCCATATCATATCAATATCTGCTGAACTGTTTATTCCCTCTGAGTAAATAAGCTGATTCTCAATGACACAATTTCCCCTGGGTAGGTGGCTGATTAAACCCAAGGAGATGAATGCCTTAATGATATATATGAAAAAGATTATGGCACTGTATCCTCAGTAGCCTTTTGGTCCTCCCCATCACAAAACACAAAACTAGTCTCACTCAACCAAAAAGCCACAGGTTTCTTCAGAAGAGACTTTGGGGAGAACCATATTATAAAATATCTGGGTTCAAAATTGTACCTTGAATTAACAGAGGATCTTCTGTTATTTAATTCTAATGACAAAGCCTGCTGTCAGCATATGTTTCTTGTTTTATTTAGTGCCTAATTTGAGTCATTAATTCTCATTCAGACAGGAGTCCTTATCTGTATTTATTTCCTGAAAGCTTGTCAAAAGGTATAAGGAATATTTGGGGAATTACTATAATAGTCAATTGAAATTATTTAATCTCAATTTTGTGTTTTAGCTGCATATGCCTGAGAAACTCTAAAATTTGTTGACTTTTGGACATAAGTTGGGATTAAATTAAAAAACAAACATAAAGTACTTAGCATAATGATAGCACATAGCAAGGGACTAATAAATATTAAGAAATTCAAATTCCCTTCCTTTCCTCATTTTGTAGTTCATATTGACTATTGGAAATTTATACTAATAGCCAAGATATATATCAACTGAAAAAATACTATCAACTTGGGATGCAATGGAAACATTCCTAATATCCTCCCTTGTCATTTCATACGTAAGGAAATAGAAACCTTTGGATTTTGAATGGCTTGCCCAAGAACATACAGATGACAAAGAATCAGAATTCAACCTCAAGATCTGCAACTTATATTTATCACTCTTTCCACTGAACTATGCTGTCTCTTCTTTGGACCCCTTTCCTGTTCTGTTTTCCCCAACTTTCTTCAAACTTTTCAATCAATACTTATTTCATTTTATGACTTTAAAGAAATATGGCTTTCTGAAAGGAGATCGCTTTCCTTGAAACTCCTCCCACTTAGAGGAATGAGCCAAGAAGAGGCCTTATTTATTAATACTTCATCACCATTTTAATTGAAATGTTAAATTTAATTTAATTGAAATTAAAATAAATATTTATCGCATTAATCTAAGATGAAATTTGTTTAGTCCCAATGAAATATTCCCATCATGCTAGCCCATCTTCTCCAATCTGGCTTTTGCTGTTTCCATACCAATCCTTGATCCCATGATTTGCCTCTTTAGTCTTTTGCCAGCTCCTGCCCCAGAGTCACTTGGTACCTTAATCTTCCACCAGTTTTAATCTGGAAATTGGCATTCCTAATCCAACTACTCTAAGACCAGAATAGTTTCTTTCTAGGGAAAAATCACAAATCTGAGCTGATTCCAAACACTATGTATTCATGATATATCATGTTAACTCAGCATGTTATCCAAGGACCAGCCTAACCAAGTTCAAAGAGATTTGTTATCAGTTTAGCTACAGAATGGCTCATATGATGCTTTTAGGTTTACAAAGAGCTATCTCATTAAACCTTCACAATGATCATAGGAGCAAGGTACAGTGACTATACTCATTTAGAAGCATATAGGAATTAAGTGACTTGGCCAAGATGACAAAATTGAAATGTGTCTGAATAAAGATTTGAACTCAGGATTTCCTTAATCCAGGATTAGCACTCTAGCCACAGTGTCTAGCTGCCTCATCACAGAGAACCATAGCTTATGCATTAAATTTGCCCAGTCAAAATTTTTTTAAGCTATGAGGGAAAAACCTTGAAGGTTTATTGATTCAACATCTTTATTTGATAGATGAAGATGCACAAAGAGGCTCAATGTCTTGTTCTAATGGGCCACTAATGGGCCAAAATTAGGACTGAGCTGTTAGTTCCTCTGCCTCCAATTTCAATTTTGTTTAAGTTAACCACTCTGCCCTCCTGATTATGGAGTTTTGTAAGTCTGAACTCACAGAAGTTATATCAACGAGATGAAATTACATCAAGTCAATGTAGAATCACAGAAAGTCCTCTGGTTTATAAATCAGAGGTCCTGGGTTCAAATATCTTTTTTGCTATGCAGCAGGTATTCTACCCATGTGATCTCATTTATAAAATGAGGAGTTGGGCAAGATGATCTTTAAGATCTTTCATAGCTCTGAATTCATGAGCCTATGAATGTTTTCAAATACCCACTTTCATCTTGTTTACCAGCAAATAGAATTTGTACTCTTCAAGAGTCTGTTTGTTGATATGAATATTTTTTATTTTCTTTCAATCCTAAAGAATAATGATTTCCAATTCCTCTGTAGTCTCTCCCATAGGCTACTTGGTGACTCATCATGGCTGCATTTACGCCTGTTTTTCATTCCTTTGGGCACCAAATTAAGCCGCTCAGTGTTTGAGGGATGTACATCAATAAGTTACGTCAGCTCTTGATATTTCCCATCAATCTCTATTTATGTCCTATTGCAAATTGAGTTTTTCTTTTGGCAACATCTATTTGGCATTCCTAAAGAGAAATGAGATCTGTTTACTAAATGAAGGCTGAGACTCAGTAACATTCACCTGTTCTCTGACCAAACTGCCCCTTCCCCAAGAAACAAATTAATTAGATCTGTGTGAATACAAATAAAGGTCAAGAATGAGAAATCTCTGTTATTTTGTTGCCTCGTGCTTTTATTCAGCTTATTTCCATTTATCCTGAAGTATTGTTGTTATTTTTAATGAAGTGTTTATTGTAGTGCCCTCTCATATGAAAATCATTTATCTAGAGTCTATCAATATTCCACAAAACATGTGATGTTTCCAAAGAGAAGTTCTCTCTTTTTTGACCACTCCTCCTCTCTGCCACAACCCTAGCATCAATCATCCTGTGATACTAATTATAGCCCAATTAAAATAGAATATCCTGGCAGGTTAAGTAAGACCTAACAGAAAAAAAATCCTTGAGGAATTGTTGAATTTCAGCAAAAAGAATTATGAGGAAGCATTGACATTAGTTAAGAAAAAAGATTTAATGACAGTCTAAAATTTCATATTGAGCACACAGAATTAGAGAGGCTCTTAGTAGCAGTCCAGATTTGAAAGGACCCCACATGAAAGGAATTACTACTATAACACATCCCTAAAGTGGTCATGTAGTCTATGCAATCTATAGGAAAGTTGAGGATTCTTTTTAAAAATTCAATTTTCTTTCATTTTCAGATTCAATTTTTCTCTCATCCAACTCTTTTTGTTCCCTGGAGTGCTTCTCCTTATTGAGAAAACAAGAAAAACAAAACACATGTCAACCGTCCCCTCCCTCCCAAAAGAGACCCCATTTTAATCTCGAATCACATTAATTGGACCTTCATTCTGAATCCATCATTTCTCTATTTGAAAGGAAGCAATATATTTGATTACCAATTCATTAGTCAAGTAATTATTAGAGTGCTTAAATCTTTCAAAGTTGTTTGCTTTTATAATATTGCTGTGATTGTTCTCCTGGTTCTGCTTATTTCATTTTGCAACAGTTCATAAAAGTCTTCCTTGGTTTCTCTGAAAGCGTTCCATTCATAATTTCATGTAACAATAATATTCTATCACATTCATATAGCATCCTTTGTTCAGCCATTCACCAAATGATGAATACTCCCTAGATTTCTAATTCTTTGTCAGCACATTTTGTGTATATCACTCTTTCTCTTCTTTTTTGGGTCTCTTTGATATAAAAATCTAGTAGCAATATTGCTATGTACAGCTTAATAGCCTTAGGTGTATAGTTCCAGATTGCTTTCTACAAGACTGAACTGCCTCATACCTCCACCAGTGGGCCATTAATATATCTCTTTTCCCATAATTCTCCAAGCTTTGTTGTCCTTTTTTGTCAACTTTGACAATATAATGGATACGGGTGGTATCTCAGAACTATTTTAATTCATATTTCTCTTATTACTAGTAGTATAGTTTGAGATCGAGAACTATTAAGCCCCTTTACTTCTCATTCATTTGATATTCATGACCTTTTGGTCTTCCAGATGAATTTTATTTTTCTTATTATTAAGTTGTATAGACTAATCCTTTGGAAATTTGATTGGTACGGCACCAAATAAGTGAATAAATGTAGAGGGAATTGATATATTTAATATATTGTCTTGGATAAAAATTTCCTCAGTTACTTGTATCTGTCTCTTGTGATCGTGTTTATGCAGTTCCTATCTGTAGTTATTTTAAATGCAATTTCTCCTTCTACTTCTTTCATCTGGATGTTGTTGGCAGTATACAGAAATGCTTATAATTTGGGTTCACTTTGTTTATTGCAATGATGATGAAACTGTTAATTATTTCATTTATTTTATGGTTGAATAACTAGGATTTCCTAAGTAAACCATCAACTCACCTGCAAGAAGTTATAATTTTGTTTTCCTATTGCCTATCCTTATCTTTTCAATTTCTTTTCTTTCCTTTTTTTCTCCTTTTTTTTTTTTTTTTTTTTTTGCTGAGGAAATTGGGGATTAATTGACTTGCCCAGGGTCACACAACTAGGAAGTTTTAAGTTTCTGAGGTCAGATTTGAAGTCAGATCCTCCTGACTTCAGGACTGGTGCTTTATCCGCTGTGCCACCTCGCTGCCCCCATTTTTTTTCAATTTCTTTATCTTATTGCTATAGCCAGCATTTCTAAAAAAAAAAAACATATTGAAAAACTGGTGATAATGAAGGCCTGAGTTCAAATATGACCACAGACACTATGTGTAATCTGGGGCATCATTTACCCTTTATTTGCCTCAGTTTCCTTATCTATAGAATGAGGACAGTAATCGTACCTAACTCGCAAGGTTGTTGAAAGGATCAAATGAGATCATCTTTATAAAGTGCTTATTACAGTGCCTGGCATACAATGCTATCTAAATGTTAATTATTATTATCATAATGGACATGTTATATAACAACTAAGCTTATTGGAAAGACATTAAATTTATCCTCTAAAGATAATGCTGGGTTTTTGTTTTACTTAGATACTGCTCATTCTAATAAAGAAAGCTCCAATCATTCAGATACTTTCTGGATGTTATACTTTGTCAAAAGCTTTTTTCTACATCTGTCGATATATTCAAATTACCTTTTTGTCTTCTGATATTAATATGGTCCAGGGGATTTAGTGAGGACTTGATTGAGTCTGATGAACTATGAGGATGAATTTGTTCTTTACAATAATAAGGAAGGTATGAGGTTGGAGCAGGGAGGAGGAAGGTTTAGAGGGAAAGTTAACAAGGTCTGTTTTGGATATTTTGATTTTATGATGCTTACTGGACATTGAATTTGAGGCATCTCCAAGGCAGTTAGAGATGTGAGATTGGAGCTCAGTAAAGAGAATGGGGCAGGAGAGAGACATGGGTTTTAACAGCATAGATACGATCATTAATTTCATAAAAAGTTGTTGAGATTGCCAACAGAAGTAATATAGAGAGGAAAGAGAAGAGGGTTCAGAGGGACATTTACAGAGAGTGGAAGAGCATCCAAAAAAAGAAAACAGGGAAGGAGCAGTTAAACAGCTAAAGAAAGAACCAAAGGATAATGGGCTCTGGAAAACTAGGAGAGAAAAGTTTCAAGGAAAAGAGAGTGATTAAAAGTGTCAAAGGCTCCATTCCAGGGAGGCCAAAAAGAATGAGGATTGAGGAAAAACCACTGGGATTTGGCAACTAAGAGGTCATTAGTAACTTTGTAGAGAGGATTTTCAGTGGGATGATAAAAAACAAATTTTAATGAATTAAAAAAAGAGTCAGTCAGAAGAAAATCAATGGAGACACCCATTGGATGATGGCCATTTTGAGGAAATTAACCACAAAGAGCAGAAGAGAAATAGGATGAGCTTAGCAAGAAAGGTAAGGTCAAGTAAGGATTTTACTAGGACGGGGAGCCCATTAGTGTGTTAGTAGGCAGTAGGAAATGAACTACTAGACAGGAAGAAATAGAAAATAAGTGAGAGAGTGGGAATGATAGAGGGAGCAATCTGTTGGAGGAGAAGAGATAGAATGGGATTTCTTGAACAAATAGAGGGGTTAGCCTCGCAAAGGAATAAGACCACTTCATCCTATGAGACAGGGCAAAGAAGGGAGAGAAGGACAGCAAACACCAGAATGATAGGTGGGAGCTGAAACAGGAAGAAGATCTCACAATGAATGGCCCCTCAACTTACTCAACTTACCTCCACTTTGGGGACAAAGAAAGAGCTTAATAAATGATTCCCCCCATTCATTCATTTTTTCTACCTTTTCTTTGGTACTAAGTTTTGACAAACACATATTAATATTTATAAGATATTTAGTATATAAAAACAAAAATGCCAACAGAGAAGAACAGAGCAGTTCCCCAGCCCAATTGGACAAAAAATCCAAAGTCTAAGATTAACATAAAGTAAATAGAGCTGAGACTCTTATCTTAGGATCCAAAATATTTGCTCTATCCTCTGAATTGAATGTTTTCTCTTTACTAATATTCGTTCTCCCTCTCCTTCCCTTTCTCATCTCCCCTTTAAGTCTTGTCTTCTCCTATAATAACACAAGTTCTATGAGGGTAGGGAGCGTCTTGTTTGCTTGTATTTGCATGTCTAGCATTTAATATTGTGCCTGGCACATAGTAAGCCTTTGATAAATATTCTCTCTGCCTCTGCCTCTTTATTTTCCTCCTTCTCTCCCTCCCCTCCTTCCTTCCACCCCTGCCTGCCCCCCCTCTCTCCTTTTATTTCTCTCTTTCTCATTTCATTTCTCAGAACCTCAACTTCCTCATTTGTTCAACGAAGGCCTTGACCCAGGTGACATTTAAGATTTCTCCACTCTGAATCTTATGATCCTAAGAGTGTGTTCACAGCTGGAGAAACATGAAGGCTTATGGGAGCCAGTACATTCTGAGTATAAGAGAGACAGAAGGCTAAGATTTTCACAGAATTCTTGCCAGTGGGCAGAGAACAAATTCACCTCCACCAGTACCAAGAAGCCAGAGACCACTGGACTCTGGCAGACTTATGTGGGGCTTGACATATAAGATACTCAATCTGACTACAATCAAATATATTACTGAAGGGCCTTGTTTAAAAGCCAGAACTATGTTTTGGGACTGAACCCTCATGCATATACTACAGAGACACTCTAGCTTTCAGGATCTCAGGGATAGGAGCAACCCCAGTGTGTAATTCAGTGAATCCTAAATAAGATGATTTCTTTGCTCCTTCCCTGGATCACGTCTCTCAAAAGGCTTTTCAAGATAAAGGACAGAAGAATGGGAGGTAAAGGGAGATCTTTCCACTGGACTTGGAGTCAGGAAGACCCAATTGAACTAGACAGTTACTCTCCATGTAACCCTTGGTAAACCATTGACCCATACTCATTTCCCTCATCTGCATCATGAGGGTAATGACTTCATGTCTCTAAGGTCTTCTCTGGCTCTAAACACATGAGCCTCCCATTGCTAGTCCGCTAGCACAGAAGGCAGAAGGCTTAAATAATGAGGAATGACTGAAAAGCTTTCTCACTAAGTCAACAAGCAGATGCCAGGAGAAGGAACGGCCCTGAGATGCGGTCCTGGCAGCACTCCGAGCAGTGAACAGCAGCAGAACTTCTAGGAAGTCCTTTGTGAGACTGGCTGGTGCTTTTTGTTCTTTGTGCTGAGATTTATGATTGGATCTTTCCCTCATACTCCCATCCAGCCCTTGGGAAGCAGTAGTCGAGGGCAGGAGGGATAGATGCCAATCCCAATGGATATTTTTCCAGCTTGGGAAGGTGATGAAGCAGGAATTGAGGTAAAATCATTGTTTCAATATACAAAAAGCATTGTTTTAGTAGTTAACTTTCATTATACGCTTTTTCTGAAGTTATGAGGTTGTATGGATGTAAAGTAGGGGCCATGAGGAGAGGGGTTGGATCCCTGGAAACAAAAATATACCACTGGACAAGCAGGATAATTCGGCATCATCTGATGCACACATAGACTAAAAGAAAATTTACAGGAGACAGACCTTGATCTTGATTGAAATAAAGCTGCTTTGGCTGATACTCAGGCAGCTGATGGTATCGTGGATGGAATTTTGTCTTGGAATCAGGAGACTCTAGATTCAAATATGACCTCAGATACTATCTGTGTGACTTGGACAAACCATTCAACCTCTGTCTTGTTAGTTTTCCTAACTGTAAAATTCAGAGACTATTTATCTTCCAGAATTATTGTGAAAATCAAATGAGACCATATGTATAAAAAGTGCTTAGCACAGTTCTTGGTGCATTGTTGGAACTATATAAATGCTTATTCATTTCTCTCTCCCACTTTTCACAGTATTGGTTGCCATTATTATACAAAAACATCCAGGCAAGTGGTTGTCCAGTTTTTATTAAAAAAAAAAAAAAAAACAACTCACTATTTCCCAAGGCAGATCATTCTACTTTAGAATACCTCTTACTTGGAGTCTTGATCTCCCTCTTGGTGATTTCTTATCCTCCTGTTTTGGCCTTCTTGGGATAAGCAGCACAAATGGTATACCCATACCCCACAATGACTTGCCTAAATACTTGAATGTTGCTTCTTCTTCTGGGTAAGTGAATGTGTCCAAGTGCTGGCTGGTTCATTAAAACTAGAGTTTCCTTTGCTTTCTTGTCACAGTTTATTTTCCTGATGGAATGTAAGCTCCTTGAGAGTAGGAACTGTTTTCTTCTTGTCTTTGGATAGCTGCCATGTAGTACAGAGCCTGGAATATAGTAAGTTTTATTAAGTGTTATTTGATTGTTGGGGGAAGAGGAGAAAGTCAACTGGCTATGTGACTTCAGGCAATCCCATGCCATTTTTGGAAGCTTCAGCTTCCTGGTGTATAAAGGGAAGACATTTGACATGATGATTTTGACAATCACTTCTAAGTAAAACCCTGTGGTCCTTTGAAGAAACTCTAGAATGAGAAGTCTTCTCCAACTTTTAGTCCTATCCCCTTCCCTAATTAGATATTAACATTCATTAATAAAAAGGTAACTCATATAGAACTCAATGGTCATAATGTATTTTACATAACATGTGAGATTCACAACAGTTCTAAGAGGCAGCTAGTACCAATATTAATATCCCCATTTTGATGATGAAGAAACTGAGCTTTAATGAGTTTTATATAACTTGTTCAAGATCACATACCAGGACATGGGAAGCAGGATCCAATGATAGGCCATCTGTTCTAAGTTGAAGGCTCTCTCAACTATTATTTAAAAAGAACAAAGAAAATGGATAAAATATACAACTTTTTTAAATTAAAAAATACAACTAAAAACAAGTCCTGGTACTGATTATCTCTATTATATCCTCTATGTATTTTGTTTGCATTTAGTCATTTACATGTGTTCTCTCACCCCATTGATTGTCAACTCCATGAAGGAGGTTTGTTTTTGTTTGTTTGTTTGTTTGTTTTTTCTTTTAAACATCTCAAAGTCATTAGGACTTGAATAGGTGCCTGGAACAGAGTTGGCACTTAATAGATACTAGCTGACTTTCTGTTTAGAGAGTAGATCAAAGTCAAGAAGATCTGTATTCAAGTCTTACTTGAGGCTATGTGATCAAGAGCAAGGCATTTAACCTTTATAAGTGTCTGTTTACCTTTCTGGATACAATTCCAATATTCCATAAAATTAAACTGAACATATGACAAGACATAGTTTTCCCTCTAAAGTTCATTACCTCTTCTTCCATATACCTTGATCTTTTTCAACTTTCATATACTTGTGTTTCTTACATTTCTATAATTATTGTCATCTCCTCTTCTCCTCTCCCACTCCCAAATCTGGGCAATTTCTCTGGCTGTCCCCCAGACCTAAAATCCTCTCCTTTCTCATCTCTATACCCTGACTTTCCTGACTTCTTTTCCAGTTCCAGCTCAAATCCCATTTCCTAGAGGGAAATTTTCCTGATCTCCCTTAATTTTAATTCTATCCTCCTGTCTATCTGTCTATCCTTCCTACTATCTTGTCCATAGCTTGTTTGTGCAAGTTTTTTAAATTTTGTCTTCCCCACTAGACTATAAGGTCATTGAGAGCAAGGGACTGTCTTCTGCCTTTTTTACATTCCCACTTTTTAGCACAGTGCCTGGAACATTGGAACCCTTAATAGATGTTTATCAATGACTGATTGACTTTATGAAAATTTACCTCATAATTTGCCTCCTTCACGAATTCTTCTTAGATCAACTCTCTCTGGTTCTGTAGAAAACAAAGACCTCAGTTGACTAACAATATTGCTGTAAATAAGTCTAGCTATTTTGAAAATCAATTTAGAACTATGACCAAAAAATCACTAAATAATGCATCTCCTTTCACCCAGCAATACCACTAAATCCATCCCCCAAGGTCTCATATATACAAAATTATAGTATGTCCTTCTTAGCAGTAAAAGACTAAAAACAAAGAGTATTCAAGTAACGAAATTATGGCATCCCAATGTAATGGAATATTATTGGGCCACAAGGAATGATGAAATGGAAAATTGCAGAAAAACCTAGAAAGACCTCTAAATGGAAATAAGAATCAAGCAAATTGAAACAGAAGAATAATTTATTCAGTAAAAACAACACTATAAAGATAAATAATTCTGAAAAACTTGGGATATTTAGATACTAGAGTGGGAACAGAAAATGGGTGTGAAGTCAGAAAGATCTGAGTTCAAATATGACCTCTAGACACTTATTATCTGGGTGACCCTAGCACTTACTTTCCAAGGTTTTTGTGAAGATCAAAAAAAATGCTATTTACAAAGATTTTTGTAAAGTACCTGGCACAAATTAGGCACTTAAATGCTCAATCCCATTGCAATCAGCAAGTAAGAATCAAGAGGACAGAGAATAAAACATTTGACTTACCTTTTGGTAGGTAGAAAAATGTGGAAGAAGGCACAGTTTTAGATGTAGCTAAAGTGGGATTCTCTTTTGTTCAGTTATGTATAGATGTTACAAGAACTGTTTTATTTCTCCCAATGGGAGTGGTGGTAGGATTTGAGAGGGCAAGAGGAATAAAGCAAACCCCCCTAAAAAAGAGATAGAAACAAAGAGGATCAAGGAAGAATACTTTTAAAAAGCACAGGAAAGGAAAACCAGAAATAAGCATAGATGAGCAAGAAAGCTTTGAAAGTAACAGGTAAAATTTATTATATACTTATAAGTAAAAAAAAGCAAGATATTCATATGTGCAGATACCTGTAAAACCTTCTTCTATTCCACTATGCATATGGAATTGTCCATCTTAGTTAATGTTTGTGCAGTTCAGAATAAAAATTAATTTAAAAAAATCTAAGCCCTGCCATAAACCATACCTTCCCCTTCCTCTTGAATACATAAACTCCTCTGCATATGTTCATGCATCCTTGTATGCACATGAACTTCATCTAACTTGAAGATGAAACCTTCCCCATATGTTGCCTCCATCATTAGAATAAGTATAGACTGCTTTTCTTTTTAATTATTATTTTCAGAGTTTAGCACAATACATTTCGTATAAATGCTTGTTTCTTTCCTTCCTTCATTCACTCATGGGCTCTGTTACTAAGCAACATTAGTTTCTGCTAGCATGAAACAAACCACAGAATATAAGAAGTAGAACTGAATTGGATAGCCATTGGATCCAATCCCTCTACACTGTGCCCCATGGGTCAGCATCCAGTTTGGGCTTAACTTCCTCCCAGGAGATAGACTTCCATTATTTCCAAGTCAACTAGATCTACTTTGAGATGGCTGTAATTGTTATTAAACATTTTATTACAAAATCTGCCTCTCAACAACCAATTGCTCCTAGAAATAGATCTGAGAAAAACACTTTTCATAGAACAAAAATAAAATTCACTTAAAAATCACTATTTTAAATAGATAAAGATTTTTGAAAAAAGAGATTCTGTTTAAATTATCTTTCATGTTTCAAAGTCACAGATGCAATGTGAAACCATGAGAAAACTAAGCTGCCTTTGGTCCCAAAATGTTTTTCAACCAAGAAACAAGTATTTGTTAAGTGTCTCCTATATGCTGGGTTTCATATTAGGTGCCAGATTAAATGACCAAATTTGCCATCAATCATAACAAAGTTAAAGTATAGATTGCAGATCATAAAGTTCCTCTTAGTACGTGATCAAAGCTGAAAAAAATGAAAAAAACCTCTCATAACGATAAATATGGCACCTGTGCTTGAAATGTTTTTGTGGCATATGAAAATCAAGGCATATTCAGGTGCTAATTTTCTTTAATCAAATTTTAAAAGCTCTAAGCAGGTGTCAGAAAAGTGTTTTTACTGAATTGATGAGGATTGGCTTACTTTATAGTAAGCTGTATATTTTCTTTCATATAAAATTCTATTCTGACTGTTCAGGCTAATAAACACTCCTTTCTCCTTTCCTTTTATATTACCTTACCGTTCAATATCTCAGAAAGAACTCACTAGATTTCTAGAATCGATTGTATTTCCTTGTCTATTCTAAGGAAAAAACTTTGCTATTTACAGGTTCTATTGTTGCCCATTTTCTATACATTTGCCTCTTTAATAGAGGAAAGCATCTTAATGAAACTCTGGTGTCCCCTTTCTCAAACCAGAGAAATGAAATATACAGTAAAGGTTTAAGTGTTTTTTAGAGCTTATGGGACTGTCAACATGTCAGGCAAGTTAGCCACTTTTCCTTTTGTTCCAAAGATTACCCAATTGGGAAATCAGAGAGATGCAGTAAACAGTATATATCTGGGTTTCAGCGAAGCACATGACAAAGTCTCTCACAGTGAGTCTCCTTCTGAGCAAGGTAGAGAGATATGGACTGAATGTTAAAAGCAGATTTAGCCCTACCTGAATAATGAGAATCAGAAGTTAGATTTAATGGGCTGTTTGGACCTCAAAGGAAGCATCTAGCAACATAGTTCTTTTCAAGACTATTATCATTAGCCTGGAAGATCATAGACAGCCTTATCCAATCTGAAAAGGATGGGGAGCTGCAAATCACAGTAACTTGTCGAATGAAGAAAGTAAAAATATAGAAAGATCTCAAAAGGTCAAATCTAATAAGATAAAACAGAATAAGGATAAATAAAAAGCCCTAAAAAAAGTCAGTGACATGAATACAGAACGAGAAAGGCAACATGGAACAGCAACTTTTGATGAAAGAACTGGGCTGGGATGAGGTCAGTGCCCTGTCACTCCAATGCAAAATCGACTCTGTGATATGACAAATGAAAAACCAAACAAAACATATTAAACAATGCAGCCAAACCTAATGGGACCTTAAGTTGCATTGATACAAATATTATGTACAGAATGAAATAGCTGATATACTTCCTATCCTCTGACCCATTGGGAGTCAGCTGGAATATGATACTCAGTTCTGGACATCATAATTTCAAAAGAATAATAAGAAGCTGGAGCAGTTCCAGGAAAGAGAAATTAGTATCCAGAGAGTTTCTCAAACTTCTTTATCTTGGGATTCGTTGCAGGACCTGCAGGCTTGTTTAGCCTAAAGAAGAGAAGATTTTAAAGTGGTATCCATCTTCAAATATTTGGAAAACTGCCATATGATAATGGATTAATCTCAAAGGATGGTACTGGGAACAATCCACAGAAATTGCAGAGTTAGAGTTTGGTTTGACAGAAGGGGCAAAAGGGAAGCTCCCCCTGGTAGAATTATCTCATGAAAGAGAGGACTTTCTCGCTCTCCTGAGTGTTCCATCACTGAGGGTCCTCAAACAAAGGCTGAATGACCACTTGTCAAGGTTTGTATAGGCAGGATTCCTTACATAAGCATGTGTTAGCATTTTGATATGGTGATTGATTTGTGGGTTTTATTCTCTTTCGAGTGGATGAGGAAATTCAACAAACATTTGGGGAAAATGTACCATAAGTATGTTCTATATTATTATTTATTACAGAAGTAATAAGTTTTAAGTTGATTAGGAAATTCAACAAACATTTAAAAAGAAGGAACCCCATAAGTAACATGAAATTCTGAGAAGATGGGAATTGACATAATTCTTATTCCCAGAAGATTTTTTTAAAAGGAGAATAGGACAGAGAACTAAGTAAGTCTGGGAGAAAGTTATATAGGCAAAAAAAAGAGAGCCAAACAAAATAAAGCAAATTTGAAGTGGAGAATCATGGGATTGATAAAAATTTTATAGGGGAGAAGGAATCAAAGCTGATTCTTGAAGCCATTTTGGATTATAGTTCTTGGGTTGGATGAGAATTCTGAGGGCACCTGGTCCAACCCACTCATTTTACAGCCAGGGGAACTAAGAAAAAAAGAGGTGGCAACTTGCTCAAGATCATTCATGTTTTGAGCACAACAGGTAGAATTTGAACCCAGAGCTAAAAACATCAGTCTTTTTGCTGAACCTCCCATGTTTACCTCGTGTAGACAAATAAATTCCATGTGTGAGAAGTCATCTGATAAGTGCTTACTATGTACCAAACACTGTGCTAAGTACTGGAGATATAAAGAAAAGCAAAAGCATGATTCCTGCCCTCAGTGAATTAATATTCTTCTCCTTTCTGGATTTCCTTATTACTGTTGAAAATATCAACCTCCTCTCAGGCAACCAGGCTCACAACTTAGGTGCTATGCTCAGTTCTTCCTCTTTCTCACTTTCCCAACATCCAATTTGTTGCGATGACCTGTTGATCTCATCTTTGCAAAATCTCTTGAATCCTACTACTTCTCTCTGACAGAGACTACTCTGAGGAAGACCCTTATCAATTCCTGCCTGGGCCATTGTAATAGCCTGATGGGACGAACATCCATCCTACACTTAGCTGCCAAAGTCTGACTATGTGATAGTCCTATTTGATAAACTTTTGTGGCTCCCTATTCCCTTTAGTATTAAATCCTCTATGTGGCATTCAAAGCTCTTTTTTAATTGGATTTCTCCTATCTTACAAGTCTTATATGTTCTACTCCACATACCCTGGGATCTGTGACACTGACCTCCTTTTTCTTCCTTATGCAACAACTATTACAGCCAGTTAGTGGAGGCTATGGAATGATTAAGATCTAAGGGTGGAATCATAATGCTTTCCATGGCTGATAACTGTTTGATCTCAGTCAACATTAGGCTGACAAAGAAACTTTGTACAAATGACTGATAATGTAAATTTGTCTGTAGAAATGGGTGAATGGGAGAGGGTTGGGATAGAAATTCAAGTTCAAGTTATTGCTATCACAAATTACAGATTTTTCCTTAAAGGCCCTAGGTTTAACAAAACTGAATCAGGGAAACCGTGGATATGATTAACACATCACTTCTGGAATTAAATGGCAGATGCTCTTGACATTCTGTGGGCTTACAAATGATAAATATCCACATTACAAATCACAAATCACAAAATATTTTAGAAAACTCAATCAACTGTACTGGAATGAGATACTTATTGAACATTACTTCCCACAATCTCCTAGACAGAATATTAATTCCTAAAAACTTTAAAATGTTTTTAATAGATGTGTTCATTCAGAAGATTCAAAATATGAAATTATATGAAATATGAAAGATTTTATGAAAAAGTTTTTGATATATAGAGATTGGGCTAAGGAGGTTGAAATCACATGAGAAGAGGATGAGGTACACATCATCCCTAGCATATTCTCTGCTACTGGAGTTTTCCCTCTAACATCTTCATAGTTGTTCTTGAGCCTAACCACAAACATTGTCCTTTGTCCTATCTCTCTTGGACTCATATTCCTATATCTTTTAAGAAACTTACAAAGGATTAGTATACATTCAAAGATGTTTATTCAACTATAAAAAGTCATTTTATCCATATTTACAATAATTTATGGAATAGTAAATATAAAATATGCATAGTAAGATGAAGACTTATTCTAGCACCACTTCTTTCTGAATCCCAACAAAAAATGGAAACACTTTTTTCTAGAATAATAACAATAATAATAATAATAAAGTTTCTATTTGAACTTCATCAAAATGACAGGAGAATGATTTCATATAAAGAATATGATGATGATAATAGTAATTCCTATTTAAGTAATACATTGACTTCCTTTCCCCTCCCCCCTTTACAATAGAACTTTGAGTTCCAGAGTACAAGAATTATTATCTCAATTTCATAGATGAGATCAATGGCACAAATGAAGAGGTCAGGCTAGGAAAGAGAGTATCAACATTTATTTTTCCAATAGCTCTTACGTTGTAATAAACTATTGTTATTTTAACAGAGTGTTTGGTGACGTTTTTTTCTACAAGTGAGAAAATAATTCCCTAGTATACCAAATTAGAAACGACAAAGCTGAAAAGGCAGATTATTGTACTTTCAAATAGGAGAAAACAGCAGCTGTTTCCCCAAAGGATGTCTGCTGAGGTTGCAGAATGAGTTTTAATTATGTCAGTACAAAGATTAGAAATTATCTATCTATATTGAAAATTAATGTTGGCTCTCCTCCTAGGATAAAACTCAGACAAACATTTCAACAGCAATAGAACTGTAATTCCGATTGGCTCTTCAAGGAAAGCCAGATGCGTCAGCATGATGTACATGGGGAAAGAATTGACATCAATGAGAAGTCCAAATTGCTCCCTTGATAGCAGCTGTCTAAGTGAGCTACACATTGCATCTTGTATGAGAAAACTGCTGAGAGCTATGCAGCCTACTCATTCTCTCCCCCACCCCCATCCCCATCTCTATAAGTTTTCAACAAGAGAAAGCAGGAAAAATTCAATTATTTCCCTTAAAAATTCTTTAATTTTCCATTAAAGTAAATGTGAATTAACAAATGATTCCAAAAGTCTCACAGTCATCATTATTATGGCAAACATAAATGTTTAATTCTTTAACTTTAAAAATATTCCAACAAGCACTTTTTAGATGCCTCAAAGAATTGTAAAAAAAAAATATTAGGGATACTAAAGCAAAATTGAAAGGAGCCCCTGCAGTCAAAGAGTTCTATTTATATGGGTTACAGCATTTTAATTAACTTCTGATCTTTGGAATGGGGTTATTTATCTTGTTTCCAAGTGGATCTGGTTGGGGTTGGGTAGGAGAAGGTAAAAGATGGAAGACTAAGGAAGAGATGGAAGAGATTATTTAAACTAATCTTGTGAATTGGAAGGGGGAATCAAAGAAAGTGGTGTCTCCATGGCAGTTCCCCAAGGGAAGTTGGCCACAAGAGCTACTGATAGACAAAATGATTGTTAGAGTCTCACTTTTTGGTCTTCAAAAATGGAGGGTGAACACCAACAAGTTCCACAGACTATGGGGGACTGAGATAACTTTGGTAGTGATCTACATAGGGATATGATGTGGGTCTTTCAGTTGATATTAGTGTCTAGTCATTTTCCAATCATGTCTGACTCTTTGTGATTCATTTGGGCTTTTCTTGGCAGAAATACTGAACTATTTTGCCATTTCCTTCTCCATCTCATTTTTCAGATGAGAAAACTGAGGCAAATAGGGTTAAGAGACTTGCCCAGAGTCCACAGGTAGTAAGTGTCTGATACCAGATTTGAATAGTTGTGGGCTTCGCAAAGGGTGGGCTGGCCTCCTTCCTAAGAAAAGAAAAAAAAAGATAAGAAGTTTCAAGGAATGCCTGTCTTCTATACTAATTATCAGGAAGGAGAAAAAGGCCCCTTTAAAAAGTAGGAGGAAAATTTCGATGAAAAAGGAAAGAAGCAAAAGCATCTATTGAGGCAGAGGGGAATCAGAAAGGATCAGGAAGACAGAAGAGACTCTCTGGAATGATCAGTGAATATTTAAAACCAAGAAAAATTAGATGTGAGACTCTTCTACAAAAAGAGGAAAATCTAAATTTTATAGAAAGAGGCTTAAACCCAATAATAGCTAGAATTTATAAAACACTCTCAATAGCTCTTGTGGACAACTTCTTTGGAGAACTGCTTTAGGGATTGCTACTTTCTTTGATTTTCCCCCTGTTCACAGGACTAATTTAAATAATCTCTTCCATCTCTTCCTTAATCTTCCATCTTCTCCCTTCTCCCACCCAAATTCCAACCAAATTCACTTGGAAGCAAGATAATCCCATTCCAGAGGTGGGAAATTATCTGAAATGTTTTAAGCCATGTAGAATGCAACCCTTGGAGTCCAGGGGCTGATTTCAGTCTTGCCTTGGATGCAAAGTGACTTTCATATGTAATCCCCTTTCATCCTTACCTTGCACTGAGAAGCAGGTGCTATTATCCAACCTATTTTACAGAGGCTGAGAGGTGAGGATCTTCTCAGGATCATACAGCCAGCAAGGTTGGCTTCTTGGCTAGTTCATTGCTCCATCTTATACCTCACCTAGCTAACAAAATGCTAGTAACTATAACTATGTGAATCCCTGGGTGTGATGACATAAGAAATTGTGTTTTAGGTACCAGAGGAATAAGGAGTGAATTGTAAGAGCACTGAACCTTGATTCAGTGATTACACTGTAACAATTGAGATGTTGACTCTTCCCAAGACATGTAACAAAAACACAAGGTGGGATCATTTAGGACATCTAATGTTATACTAAGTTTTATAGTAAACATTTTTAGTGATTCACATAGGCACAAAGGATACCACAAGGGGTCAAATTCTAGCCATCATTGCTAAGACTGATGAAATCTTGGGTCCAAACAATGTTTTCATCGTTGTTGATTGATTGAAGTAATAGGTTCAGAAGACAAAGGCAGATTTGGGAAGTTAACAGATAGCAAAAAAGATGGTATCTGAAAATGAGACTTGAATTTCTGCAGCGTAGTTAAAAATACAAAATGTCAGGCTCTTGTTCAGGTAAAGCACACCTAAGAAAGGTCAGGGGAAATGGATTTGCCTGGTATTTTACAAATCTAATCCAAACAGATTTAAACTGAAAAAGAATAGAGAAGGAAAAACAAAACTCTACATAACAAGCTAGATGGCACAGAGAATTTTCATGTTTTAAGAAAAATGGTGTACAAGCTTAAATAGTCACAAGAGAAAAAGGAATCCAGGAAAATAACTAGCAATAAAAACCTATGGCCTCATCTATCAATTAAATAGCTTTTATCTCATGGTGTCATTCTCCAATTACACTAATTAGGAAAATGCATAAACATAGTTAATTCAGTCAACAAGGAGTCAGTGAGTACTTTTCATGTGCCAGGCATTGTGTTAATTGCTGGGTACAACATGGATCCTGCTCTCATGAGTTCATATTCTATGGTAATATACAAATCACTATTTATATACAAGATTTACAAGTAGATAGATTGATGGATGAATGGATGGGTCAATGGATTGATGGATAGACAGATGGAAATATGGATGGGCAGATGGGTGGATGGATGAATGATAATCTAAGGAACAGGCAAAGCCATGGGAATGGGATTGGGGAAAGGGGAAGGCATCTACAGGAACTGAGATTTAAGTTAAGACTTGAAGGAAGCCAGGGAAATGGGAAGGAGGAGATGAAGAGGTAGAATGTTCTGTCTATACAAGGGCCCAGAGATGGGCGATGGAATAGCCAGGAGGCCAGTGTACACAGCACAGGTAACTGGCAAAGGAAGTTAAAATACCTAATGCAATTTGACATGTTTGGTCTCAGATATCATTGAGCTTTTGTGGGCTGTAACCAACAAGTGGAAGATGATTCCATCAGGTTAAACTTTAATCCAAAGAAAGAGGGCAGGGAAAAGGATGAGGGTGGAGAGCAAGGAATATATCTCATCTATCTAGATTTTAGCAAAACACTCACAAGTCTCTCATGAGATGGTAATCTGTGAAGAAATTGGGTTCTGAGTCCCCATGTGGTGGACCAGGTTCATATATGGCCTTTATTTAATTATAATCCTCATAACTTGCTTCATCCTTGGTCAGAGTCTCTTCTGGGAAAATAAGAATTTCCCTTTTGTCTCTCTGAGGGCCATAAACTCCCCTGCAGGCACCCAAGGTAATTACCTGGTCTGCAGAAAATGTTTTATTTAACTCAATAACAGTTACAACAAAAAAGCAGGACTTTCTCATATTTGAAACCCACAACCATTAAAAAAAATTCCCTTTTCTGAAAGACAAGAAGCAATCATTCCCTTTGATGGATCCCATATTCCCCATCAAAACAGGTCACTTGACTTATTGCACCAGTGGTTTGCCTTACAGCTTACCTCACTCCCTGCAGGTCATGCTGCCGTCTGAAGCAGGTCTCTTCCTTAGTCCAAGTGGAGCTGAGCATCTCTACCCCTTTTCCCACCCTCTCTAATCAAGGTTTTCTAATTTATCCATGCTTTCTCCTCTGTCCTCCCCTTTCCCTCTTCTCTTCTCCTCTGTTCCTTCTCATTTTCTGTCTCTTTCTAATCCTAAAACTCTTTCTAACTCTTTCTAACCTCCTCCCTCTGCCAGTTTTTGGTTTTTTTTTCCTGCTGCCTGTTTCATTCTTTCTGAGAATTCTTGGGAGCTTGCTTATGTCCCCCATTTTTTAGACATCAGAAATAGTGACAGAGTGGACTTAGAGTCAAGAAAATGAATTTAAATCCCAGCTTGGAAACATACTAGCTAAGTGACTGTAGTAGATCACACATCTCTGTGGATCTGTTTTCTCATTTATAAAGTAGGATAGTTAGAGCTGATGCCCTTAAACGTCTAATTACTCATTTTAAATCTATGTTGCTGTGATCCTCGATAACACACTGTTTTTTGTTGTTGTTGTTGTTTGTTTGTTTGTTTTTTCTGGAAGCAAACTAAAGTAGGAATCATTCCCCAGTATTGAAGTCTTATGCACCCCAGAGATGCTCCCTCAGTTTGCATCCTGGCTCCTCCTGTGGCAAGTAGGTTTGGCATCTGGGCTTTTGACAGAGATGATGCTCTTAGGGGTGGGATCAGATGACCTTGCTCCCCTTCAACTTGAAAGTCTAGTTACTAGACATGGACACACACACACACACACATCTGTCTGAGAATAGGACTGCTGAGATAAAGGTGATTACTGAAATGAGGTCACATCTCTACTCAGAGGGGGTCTCATCACTGAGACTGCAGATTCCCAGCCGAGTGAAAGGAGCAGGAAGACCACATATGAGGCATCTGGAGACCTGAAATCAAGCCCACTCCGATGCTTCCTGGCTTTGGGACAATGAACCCAAACACAGACTTTCTGCTTCAGTTTTCTTGTCTGTGAAATAGAAAGGAAGGGTCAGAGAGGAGATCATCTCCACCCACTCTAATGTTCTGTGTAATGCATCAGTATCTCCAGGGCTGCATGAATCACGATCCCGTCCATCAGCTGTCGTTCTCACCTTCCCAGGGTAAGCAGGAAGAGCTGAAATTCGCTGTAGCCCTAAGGGAAGCATATCTGTCAGAAAAGGCAAGCCATTTGTTCACTGAGGAAACAGTGGTTGAGTTCCTACTATATGCAGCCAACCAATTAGTGAACAAGTATCTGTTAAGGGCCTACAGTGTTCCCAAGGACTCTGCTAGGGGCACCAAGGGAAAAAATCCAGCATTCTTTGCCCTGGAGAAGCTTATATCTATGTATGTGTGGAGGGGGTAGGGAATGATACATACTTATATACACTTATTCTCTCCCTCTCTTCCCTTTCTCACTCCTTTCCCCTTCCTATCTCTTTCACTCTCTCATTCCCCTCTCTTTGTGCTCTTCTCTGTCTCTCTTTGTCTGTTTCTATATCTCTGTCTGCCTCTCTCTTTGGTTTCTATTTCTTTGTCTCTGCTTTTTTGTGTCTCTAACTTTCTCTTTCTCTCTCTCTCTTACCATGTCTCTTTCCCTGTATTTCTATCTCTGTCTCTCTCTGCCTGGCTGGCTTTCTCTCTGCCTCTATCTCTCTGTCTCCTTCTCTGTCTCTCCTCTGTCTCTTTTTTTTCTGTGTGTCTCTTTCCATCTCTGTCTCTCTCTGTCTCTTTCCATTTCTGTCTCTGTCTCTTTCTATTTCTCTGTCTCTCTGTCTCTGTCCCTGTCTTTTTGTTTCTCTTTACTTTTTCAAAGGTACATATTTTCTTCTGAGAATTTCTAGGCCTTTCCCCACCCTGTGAGACAGTTTTTATCTGTCATATCCAGCCTCTGGTGAGGAATTGTTTGCACATATAGCTAGATGAGACCTCAAAATGGACTCACAAATTCCATCATGAGATTCAAAGTGCAAACTTTTAACATGTGGTAGACCCATGCAGCCCACAGTCTACTTCCATAATCCTTGAAAGCCTCACCAATATTTTAACTGAGGTCTCCAGACAGAATGCCTGTTATTTGCCTGTTATTACCTGATTGATCTTGGATAGGTCTCTTCTTCCCACTTTCTTGCCCTGATTTTATAGGGCAGTATAAAATGGGGCACATATAAAATCAGGGTACTGAATGAGCTGCCATAATGGATGGAGTCCTCCTTACTTTTGACACTTGCTAGCTGGGTGACGGTAGAGGGCCACAGATAATAGGGGAACTCTGGGAGAGGTATAAGACCTTTCAGCCCAGAGGGAACCTGCTGACGATGTCTACTTTGGCTCTCCATCTCCTCTAAGAGCTCTTGGCCTTCCTGAGAAGTTAGGGGGCAGTGACAATTTATGTTGTAGTTGAAATAGAGTGATACCAAGTGGCAAAGAGGCATCTATATACAATAGCAAGTTGTTTATATGGTCCCGCATGCAGTGTTGCTTTGATTATATAAGGGTATTAGGGTATATAAGGATGAGAGAATTTGGAATAAACAGACTCCTCTAAGACCAAGGACTGGGCCTGGTCCTGAGATCCCCAGAAAGCTAGTTCAGACACAACAGGTGACCAGTCATTAAACCCCTAAGTACCTCAGTTTTTTTCATCTGTAAAACAGTTAAGTATACCTGTAGCTCTTTCCTCAAAGGACACGGAAAGGCTGAAATGAGACAGAACTGGGAAAGTGCTTTGCAGTTAAATGATCTAGAAAGGTCAGTTTTGAAATGTTTCTATTGAAATTCATGATCTCTTGAGATTATAGGGACAGAATAAGGACCAAAGTAACTATAGTTATATAAAAGTCATTACTAATGGATGTTAGCAGAAAGGCTCAATTACCACATTTCTTTTTTGTTAGAGATTTCTGCTGCAAATTGTTCTGGATCTCCTCTATCATCTCCTGAACTAGGACCCTGAGGATAGAGACTTGATTCTTAACCTTGAAACTTATTAGTTGTTTGATTTGGGGGAAATGATTTAACCCTCTGGGCCTATCTAAAACGTAACTTGAGTTAGATGTTCTCTAAGTTTCTGTGATTTTTGTAAAATTCTACAGTCCTAGCAAATTGCTACTTTTTCTTTCTCACTCCAACCCAGTCTCCCTTTATTTACAGGTTTTAATGAATTAGAGAAAAGTCAGTGGACTTTACTCATTGCTTCAGGACATTCATCTGTCTTTGTTCTGGAGAGGAAATTTTTTTTAAAAAGCTGTCCCCAAAGTCCAGTGATTTCCTTGTAAAAAATGTAACTTCCAACACCCATCAAAGCAGTAACCTAATAACATTGAAGAAATCGCCAGCAGGGTTGGGATGTAGAAAGTAAATTTCTTTAAGGAAGCCCTGCTTCTTCCTGGCCTCCACATCCACAGGATGGCAGGTGACACATTAAAATGCACTAATTACATGAGTTACACCAGGATTCAGCTATGGTAGAAAGTCAAAACACCCAGACAGGTCAGAGAAGGCGCCTGAGCACAAGATAGCAGGGGGAGCCAAGACCCTGCTGGAATAGTAAGTTCTTGAAAAGGAAGCAGAGAGAGAAGAAAATCCAGCCCTTTAGGCTTCAAGGAGTCTTGGGCAGGGACATCCAAGCTCAGTACAGAAGAAGCACCTAAGCTGAAACAGTCAAAAGTTCTACCTGGATAGAATCCCTTACACACACACACACACACACACACACACACACACACACACACTCTCTCTCTCTCTCTCTCTCTCTCTCTCTCTCTCTCTGTTTCTGTCTCTGTATCTCTGTCTCTCTCTTGACTCTGTCTCTGCCTATATGCCTATCTCTCTCTCTCTTGCTATGTCTCTGTCTTTATCTCTTTCCCTTTTTCTCTCTCTCTTATTTCTGTCTGTCTCTTTTTCTCTGTCAATATCTCCATCTGTCTTTGTGTGTTTCTGTCTTTGTCTCTGTCTCTCTCTTTCTCTCTGTCTCTGTCTGTCTCTATTTCTCTATCTTATGTATATATTTACATTTAACTGCTCACCCACGGAGCCATGCTTGAACCTGAGAACACCGAGTCTTCCAACCGTCGCCTTGCCTCAGGTTGCCACTGCTTTTGTTGAATTTCAATAATTTGTTTAGAGAAAGTCTATCCATGGGTGATCCAGGAGTCTGCCCTACACAGTATCTTTGTGACCCTCACTTCTTGCCTCTTTCTTACCTTGGAAATATACTTTTTTCTTTCCTCTTCTTTTTCTCTGTCTCTCTCGGATCTCTCTCTCTCTCTCTCTCTCTCTCTCTCTCTCTCTCTCTCTCTCTCCCTCTCCCTCTCCCTCTCCCTCGCTCCCTCTCTCCCCTTCCTTCCTTTCTTTCCATTTTCTCTATCTCTGTGTGTCTCCCTCCCTCCCTTTGTCCTTGTCTCTTTCTTTTCTCTCTGTACCTGTTTCTGTCTCTTTTCTCCCTTCCTTTCTTACTATCTCTGTCTCTCTGATCTGTCTCTCTCTGTGTCCCTCTCTCCCCTTCCATCCTTTCCTTCCATTTTCTCTTTCTCTGTCTCCCTCCCTCCCTCTGCCCTTGTTTCCTTCTTTTTCTCTGTATAATTTCTCTTTTTCTCCCTTTCCTTCTTACTATCTCTGTCTCTCTGATCTGTCTCTCTCTTTGTCCCTCTCTCCCCTTCCTTCCTTTCCTTTCATTTTCTCTGTCTGTCTCTGCGTATCCCCCTTCCTCCCTTTGTCCTTGTCTCTTTCTTTTCTCTCTGTACCTGTTTCTGTCTTTCTTTCCCTCCCTTTCCTTCTTACTATATATATCTCTCTGATCTGTCTCTCTCTGTGTTTCCCTCGCTCCCTTCCTTCCTTCCCTTTCATTTTCTCCACCCTCTCTCCCTTCCTCCCTTTGTCCTTGTCTCTTTCTTTTTTCTGTCTCTCTTTTTTCTCCCCTTCCTTCTTACTGTCTCTGTCTGTTTTTCCCCTCTTTTCCTTCCCCCCTCTCTCTAAATATAAATATGTACACATATATGTATGTAGAGATGTATAGCGACATAAAAAGCACCCATGTCTATATGTGTCATCCTTGCCCCCCTCCACTGTATCCTGCTCTTTTCACAGGACTAAGTGCCCTTAGGACCAGGCTGGTAGATGATGGCTTTTTCTTTCCTTAACCCAGCACAGCTGCAGCTGGAAGCAGCAGAAGTCCTTAGGGAGTCACACGTGGGACACTTGTCAGTGCAAAGACCTGGGTAGCAGAGCCCCTCTGCTTTCCCAGTCTGCTCTGCTTCAAATAAAGCCTTTTAAGCTTCTCTGTGGAGTAACGCTTGTTACCACTGGTCTTCAGCTGGGCAAGCTCCAGAAAATGGTAGCTTTGATGGCAATCTGATCAATCCTCCTCAGAACACTGTACTTTGGTAGCTGGGTCCTCCTGCTCAGACAAATATGGACACAGTGGATCTCATGGATGCGATGGAGGAAGGAGCACGAGTTGTAAAGAAGCCCATGAAAAACAGCCCTGGGGAAAAGAGAGTGGAAGTGAGATACTCACAACAGAGAATGTGTGCTTGATCTTTGTAGACTCAGATATGGATATAAGACTGGAGGCCTGCCTTGATCTCCATTGCAAACAAAAGCCTGAGGCACAACAGGTGCAAGAATCGCATGTACTTCAATCAGTCACTATCCCTGTTCCTATCTTTGACATTTATGCATGAGGGAACCATGCTTTCATCAACGTTGGAACTCCCAGAATATGAACTCCATCCACTAATGAGCATAGCCAGCCATTTAAAATTTAGAATGGTAGAATTCCCTACAGACTGCAGAGGTTGTGATTTATTTGCTCATGGGACTCCAGCAGATAAGAATCAGAGGTGTAACTTGAATCCAAGGGTCCTTGATCTGAAGTCTAACTCTAGACAAGGATTTCCCTTTGTACATAATAAAACTCTAGGATTTAGAATTTCAGTGGACTATGGTTGTCATCCAATCCTTCATTTTATAGCTGGGGAAAATTGAGGTCAGCTTAATTCTCTCCCAAATCTCAGGCTGAGGGCATCTGAATCAAGATTCCAGCCTTGTCTCAGGGGCCAAGCTCAGCCCCTCTTTCACTGCACATCCTGCCTCTCTGGGTGGTTAATAAGGGTTTGCTGAAGTGAATCCAGATAACTTCATGTACTGGACAGCTGGGTGAACTGTGCATACAATAAGACTACTAATTGAAATATTTGCATTAAAAATCCAGCTCTAGGTTCAACCAAGAGAGTTGGCTCAGACCCAAATCAGCAATGCAGAGTAAAGGGGGCTGCTCATACCTTGAGTTTTTTCTCCTTCTTTTTAGATCATCGATCCCCTTTGTTAAATTTCCATTTCTCACTCTAATAAATGATTTTGTGGATAGGACTGATTTTATTCTAAAATTTTCTCAGACCACTAAAGGTCACTATTACCATCAAATCCCTTTTTAAAGGAGAGATTTTTCTTTTTCCTTTTTTTTTTTAAGTGATGTATCTTTCTAGCTCTAAAAATCTGAGATTCTAGGATATGGTCCATTAGGAAACCTCTTACTTGCTTGTTTTAGTAATGACACTAGTGGTTTTGAACATCTGGGATTCAAGACAATAAATATGTATTAAGTGCTTACCATGTGCCAGGCACGGTGCTAGCCAGGAAATAGAGCTTTGCCCCAAGTAGCTTTCTGACTATCAGGGGATGACAACACAGAAAAAGAAGCTGGGAAGGTAGGGTTTTGGGGAGGGATACCCAGATACATCTAATTCAGGGGCATCTTGTTCCTTGGAGTTGAAACCAGGAAGAGCAGCAAATGGAGAATGGAATAAGCTGGACAGTCAGCTCCAGCTCTCTGTAAAGGAAAGCTTTGAAAGGACTTTAATGTTCCTTATTCCAACCCTCTAATCAGAGAGAAGAGGAGGATGAGGATGGTAAAAGAGTATTAAATATCTAAGGCTAATAACAAGGTTTAGGGATTGGAAAGGGGTAGTTAGTTGGTGCATCAGGAGAGTACTGGTCCTAAAGACAGGGTACAAATCTGGACTCAAACATGTAGTAGTAGTGTGACCTTGGACAAGTCACTTAACCCTGTTTGCCTCAGTTTCCCCATCTATTTAACAAGCTAGATAAGGAAATAACAAATCACTGCAATATATTTGCCAAAAAAACTCCAAATGGGGTCACAAAGAAGTCACATACAACTGAAGTGACTGAAGAACAACAACAGTCTTATGAATAGAAAGTGGGAAAGGACAGATCAGAATTGATATCTAGTATATCAATCAACACATATTGATTAACAATAATAACAGTTGACATTTACATAGTGACTTAAAACACTTGATGTGTATGATCTTATTTGAATCACACAACAACTCTTGCAGGTAGATACCAGGTTTCTTATCCCCATTTTACAGATTTGAAAGTTAAGTCTCAAAGATGGTGTGGCAAGTTGGCTAATTACACAATTTGTCAGTATCACAGGCTTAATTTGCGTCCAGAATTTCCTGTCTCTGAGTTCAGAACTCTGAACCATTTATCGGTTCTGAATCTCTACTGTGTTCAATGCACTGGTCTATCTCTGGCCCATGGCGTTCCACAGTCTCATGGCCAAGCCATTCCGGTTGTCCTTGCCCTTCAAGACTCAACTCAAGTACCACCTCCCTGCCCCTAAAATACCTTGTATTTTCAGTATCCATCTTCTCTATACATTTATTCACTCATAGATTGTCTCTGCTGCAACTGAAAACTTCCTGAAGGCAGACATTTGTTTCATTTTATTCCCAGGGTCTAGCAGAGTATCTGACACAACCTTCAATACACCTTTGCTGTGGATTCTAAAACACATATAACACGAAATTATAATACAAATAGTTGCATGATGCATATTTTTCTATGAAGAAGTTATCAGTTCTAGGACTAATCAATTGCTGATGAACTATAGAGTTTTAGGCTTTTTTCTTTTTTAACTGTTGGACAAATGTGCTATTATAGCTCTGCACTCTCCTAGACGAGCAGTTCAAAATTATGGATGGTTATAAAGCATCCAACTGATCTGAAATCAATTTCCATCAGCCATTTAATGGTAAATAACCCAGAAGGCACTTTAAAACATAAATCTATGAATATATTAAAAGAATGTTCTCTCCAAGGAGAGGAGGAACAGAACAATTGAAATTATTCATTATTAATGGGAAATGGTCTTACCGGATAAATCATGGACACTGTTTTTCAGCAACTATTTTATCATTAATTTTTTAGGTGTTTATGGGTTAGAGATAATAAGAAAACCTGTTGTCCAATAGAGTGTGCATACATTAATTGACCTGGCTTGTGAGTAAAGGCTGCCATTGCCACAAGAAATGTCTAGTTTGGTTTTGCAGGTAGGCAAATAGATCATTTCATTCTTTACTCAATTTACTAGATTTCTGATTTAGTTGAATTCAGATCAAGTAAGCAGAGGGTACATTATATCAACTCCTATCCCATTATGCTCCACTTCAGTAAGGAGAGCATAAATATTGCCATGAGTAGAGACCACTCTGATCCATTGAATAAGTATTATCCTAACAGCTAATATTTAAAAGACTCTTTGGTAAGTTTGACAAAGAATTTTTCTTTAATCTCATTTGATCTCCCAAAAAAATCAGAAAAAAAACTAAAAAGGAAACTGAGGCTCAGAGAAATTGTATGATTTCCCCAAGGAAATCATACCCTGAGTAACAATAGTGGTGGGATTTGAGAGCAAAGATCTCATAATTCTAATTTTAATGCACTTTTCAATGTACTTCCACTCCACGTCTCTGAGCTTGGGTAGCTGGATGCCATGGGGCAGACATTCCATGTCAAACATGAATCTTTCAGTGTGAGATATTATGTCTTCAACAGGGGTTCTTAACCTTCTCAGAAAAATGTTTTTAAATGCATAAAATGTCATTCAATACATAAAGTACCTAGTTTCAAAGGAAGCCAATTTTATTGAAATTTATATATGTATAGGTATCAATGTGTGTATATATTTATAAACATGTATGTATATATATATAATACATATGTACCCACTATAATATATTGTATATATTTACGCATGCATTTACATATGTATATTTACATCCACAAATATATAATTTTTAATTTAATAATAAAAAAGTAAATAACATATTTACATATACACATATATTTGTTTGAATACAAATTATCTCCTCCCAATACAATGAATACTTTGAAAATGGGAACCATTTAATTCTTGGTTTTGGGTCCCAAACCTTGTAAATAATATGCTCTATATAAATGCTTGTTGATTGACTATTATTTCACTCTATTTAAATGAACTAATAATATTTTAGGATTATGCAGAAATATAAAGTTAAAAGGAGCCTTGGAGGCCATTGACTCCAGTGCCTTCATTTTTACAGATCCGTTCTACTAAGCATGGGGTATTGTAAAGAATGCTAAAATAATT
This sequence comes from Sarcophilus harrisii, assembly GCF_902635505.1. NCBI lineage: Eukaryota > Metazoa > Chordata > Mammalia > Dasyuromorphia > Dasyuridae > Sarcophilus > Sarcophilus harrisii. Next base: position 13,434,535 of record NC_045428.1, on the reverse strand, counting down.
ATTATGAAGCTCTGAGCTCTTAATGAAGAACTGCTAGCTACCTGAGTGAAGAGACTAATTGATGTCTGGCTGATTAGTGTGTATGTGTATATGTGTGTGGGGGGTGTATATGCATTCACCAGAGGCTTTCATTTGGTTTCAGAGAAGGAAATACGTTAGTGGCTCCCCGACAGCATGACATCATGGTCCTTGCCAGTAGGACCCAGGGGAAGCAAGTGGGGCAACAGCTGCTACTCTGGAATAGGTCCAGCTTTAAAACCAAGAATAAAATGATGGATGATCCCTGGTCTATTGAATTAAATCCAAACTCCCTCCATTGGCTGATTTAACCTGCAACATGAGGAACTTATTTTAAATTAAACAATTGGATCAATTTTTGTGCCCCATAGGACATTGGGGCAGAAAGGTGCCCCCTCCCCTCCCGGGGCAGTGCACATGCAATCAAGTTTTCCTAGCTAAACTCAGACTCTCTCACCTTGGAGACTGAGAGCACAAAGAGACAAAATTATTCAAAAATAAAAAGTTCCCAAAGTCAGAGAGTTTCCATACTTGGGGGTGGCAGGAATATCTATTCATAAATGAAGACTGTGTGTGTGGTGGGGGTTCTAATAGCTGGGGGATCAACAAAAGCTTTCTGTAGAAGAAAGAGCTTTACTAATTGGTATTGGAAAAGGTGGTGGTAATGCTAAAGAGCACAAAGCAAAGAGGTAAAGTTTGGAGGGAGAGACAAAGAGACACAGAGACAAAAAGACACAAGGACAGACGAGCCATAGAGAGACAGAGAGTTAGAGTGATACAGAGAGAAAGAGATAAAGAGACATGATCAGAACATGACAAGGTAAAGCACTTGACTTTGTTTGGCAGATTATGGGGCGTTAGAGATGGCCTTTGATTAATTATCAGGTAGCTTTGAAATGTCTCCTTTATTTTTAAGTCTAATATAAGCAGTTTCATCTGGAGCTAAACTGTTAGAAAGCCTTAAGAAATTTACTATAAAATTTAAAATTTAACTTGGGATCTCTGCCTCATTATAAATATATTTCAAACCTGGAAGCTTCTGAATTGCTGTTTCTGTACTGACATTGCTGCTGTTGGGAACTCACCAATACTTCAGAGAGCTAGTGAACCTCAAAATAAAAATGAGCACCGGAAAGTAAACATTCTCTCTTTCTTCTCTCTCTCTCTCTCTCTCTCTCTCTCTCTCTCTCTCTCTCTCTCCTCTCTCTCTTTCTCTCTCCTCTCTCTCTTTCTCTCTCTCTTTCCCCCCCTCTCTCTCTCTGTCCTCTCTCTTTCTTATTCTTCTTTTCTCCGTCTTCCTCTCTCTATCTCTCCCTCTCTTTCTCTCTTTTCCTCTCTCTTCCTCCCTCTCTCTCCTTTTTCTCTCTCTCCATCCTTCCCTTCCTCCTTCCTCTGCCTTCTTCCCTCCCTTTCCTCTTCTCTGTTTCTATTTGTCTCTTCTTCCCTCCCCCTCTCTTCCTTCCTCAGTCCCTCATTTGCTCCCTTCTTCCCTATCTCTGTTAAAAAAATGGTATGTGGAAGAGATTTTTCAGGGCACAAAGTTGTCTTTCTTCATCCCACCCTTTTTGCTATTTACTTTTCTCCTCCCCCCCGCAAAGAAAAGACAGTATAACTCAAAGATTGGGGGTGGATTACAATTGCTGATGGATATGGTCCTGGAAGGAAAAGGGTAGCCAGCAGTAGGAATGGACAAGATTTATCCAAAATATTGGAAAGAATTAAATTCATCTTTTGTGAAAATAAATGTAGCAAGTGAACAGCCTCTATATTCCAATAACCTTTTCAACAAAGTCATTCAAATGATTTTAGTGCAAGCAAATACATGAAAATCTCCCAAAGGGATGGTTTCAGTCCATTAATTATGACTGATGTGCATCATTCCCATACTTTTCTTCTATTAAAAATAAATCAAAAAGAAATATGCAACATGAATATCCATTATTGTTTGATTCGGAAAATGTGGCCAAGTACAAACAATTCTCCCATCCATCCTCCATTAAGTCACTAAAGTGATTTTCCTAAAATGCAAGTTTGATCATGTGCCTGTCTCCCTACCCTCACTCAGTCAACTACGTGGGTCCCCTTGCTTCCAGGAGCAAGTACAAGATGCTCTGTTTGGCTTTCATAACCTAGCTCCCTCTTGCCTTTCCAATCTTCACACACCTTAATTTCCAACATGTTCTTTTTGATTCAGTAACACTGACCTGAATGTTCCAAGAACAAGATGCTCCTTCTCTCATCTCCAGCCAGTTTCTCTGGCTATCCTCCATTCCTTGAATGCTCATTCCTCCATTTTAACTATTGACCTCCTTGCCATTAAATCCCAACTAAAATTGTACCATCTAAAGGAAACCTCCAACCTTTCTTAATCCCAGTGTTTTCACTCTGATGATTAATTCCCATTTAGCCTGCATAGAACTTGCTTTATATATGTGTCTGTTTGTTTGCATATTGTTCTTCCCTCCCCCCACCATCCACATTAAATTATATGCTCCTTTGATGTAGGAACTGTCTTTTGCCTCTTTTGGTAATTCCAGAGTTAGCTCAGTGCTTAGCGCAGAACATCTGCTTAATAGATATTCATTGACTTGGAAATTGAAATAAACATGAAAAAAGTCAAGCTAACTGATGACTTATGGAAGAGTCAAGTCTAAGGGTCTTAATGGACAGTAATAATTAACCTTTCAGAATAGCTCTTCTAAGTTTAATTAAGGTCACAGATTTAGAGATAGAGGATTTCTAGACTGGAGATGTCCAATTTAAATAGAAACAGATTTTGCTAGAGCAAAATGGAATTAGAAAACCACAAATTAGCATCATCTATATTATAATTTATTTTCATTTATTTTATTTATTTATTATCAATTTTAATAATTAATATTTTAATTATTTATCATTCACCATTCATTTATTTCATTATTTTTATTCATTTATTTTAAAAAGCATTTCCCAACTCCATCTTAATCTGTTTTGGCCCACTAGGGAGTTTTTCATTTTGACATCTCTGTTCTACCACCCTCATTTTATGGAAAAGGGAACTGAGCCCTAGAAAAATTAAATAGTTTGTTGAAGATCACAAGATAACTTCTATCAAAGCCAGAATTCAGACCAGATACTTTGATTAAGAGATGCAATGTTTTTACAATGTGCCACATGGCTAATGCCTGGGGGCAACAAGATCCAAAATATGGCAGTCATGAGTTAAAAACAGAGATGATATATATGTCAGGCAGCTCCATGGTACTACAGTGGATAGAGTGCCAGACCTAGAGTCAGGAAGACACATCCTCCTGAGTTTAAATCTGGTCTCAAACACTTATTAGCTATGTGACCCTTGCCATGTCACTTAATCCTGTTGCCTTAGTTTCCCCAGCTATAAAATGAGCTGGACAAGGAAATGGCAAACCACTCCAATATCTTTAAAAGCAAAATCTAGTCATCTCCCAGAGTTCTTTTTCTGGGCATAGCTGGTTCAGTTCATTACTGCTCCATTGGAAATGATTTGGTTGATCTCGTTGCTGAGGATGGCCTGGTCCATCAGAACTGGTCATCATATAGTATTGTTGTTGAAGTATATAATGATCTCCTGGTCCTGCTCATTTCGCTCAGCATCAGTTCGTGTAAGTAACCCTAACCCTAAAAACCATTCCATTGAATTCCCAATCCCTATATTTATGCACACCTGCATTTTTGATTTCCTTCACAAGCTAATTGTACAATATTTCAGAGTCTGATTCTTTTTGTACAGCAAAATAACGTTTTGGTCATGTATACTTATTGTGTATCTAATTTATATTTTAATATATTTAACATCTACTGGTCATCCTGCCATCTAGGGGAGGGGGGGGGTAAGAGGTGAAAAATTGGAACAAGAGGTTTGGCAATTGTTAATGCTGTAAAGTTACCCATGCATATATCCTGTAAATAAAAGGTTATTAAATAAAAAAAAAATAGAAAAAAAAATAAAAGCAAAATCTAAATGAGGTGAACCATGATTGAAATGACTCAATGACCATAATTCAAATACATGTGAGTAGTGACTTCTGGCACAGAAATATCACACTTCAGGGAGAAAGGAATGACTTTAAATAAACAGTATTGACAGTGTTTGAATGAACATTTCATTCATCTGGGACTTTCATATGTTTCCTCCAGCCCCCAGGGAATAGAAGCCAAGTGGTTAAACTTAAAAATAGACTGCAAATCAATTAATGACTCTCACATCCAAAGACATCCACAGATGTAGATTGTTTTTGTTTTCTTTTTTACAAACACATTCATTTCAATAAAAATGCCATGATCCCCTCCTTCTATATCTCCTCTTTCCCCTATATACCGTAATTCTTATTTATTTATTTATATATAGGATAAATTAGAAATAATCAACAAGGGGAGATACTAATGTGAAAAAAGGCTGAAAAAAAATTGGAGATAGATTCTGAAATGTTTGACATGACAGAGGAGTTTGTTTTTGCATTTCCTTGGTGCAAGGGGGAGCCACTGAAGTTTCTTGAGGAATGGCAAAACATAGTCAGACGTGCCTTGGGATGTCAATTTGGCAGCTGTGTGGAGGAAGGGTTGGAGGAGAGACCAATTATGACACAGACTATAATAGCTTTAAAAAGAAAGTAGGCTTTCCTATTAACAGGAAAAATCATTCCCCTGGGCTCATTTTAGCTCTAAACTTAGAGATTTTTATGATCATAGATTTGTTTCAGACTAGACCTGTGATTTCACTGATGCTGAGAATTCCTGATAGAAAACCTTTCCTCAGCCTTAGCAGATGTGTCCACACTCTAGTCTTAAAAAGTTGACTGTGACACTGAGAGGCAATTATTTGTCCAAGTTTACACAATCAGGGGGGCTCAGGGGCACAACTTATCTTACTCTCAGGGCACCTTTCTGTCCCTATCTTGGAGCTTCCTGATAGTGATGATGGAAGGGTATTTTCTGAATCCCTAAGAGCCAGTGTCTAGAAAACATCCAAATGCAGTAACTTTAATGGAGAAGAATTTCTTGGCTATTTCTGCTGTTTCCCTTGAGGAGATGTGGGTATGTGTGGATATGTGCTGAATTTCAATTATGGCCAGAGCCCTGAAATAAAATTCCAGATGAACTTCCTATGACAATTTTCTCTTTCTGCAATAATAATAATAATAATAATAACAACAATAACAATAAACTCAAGCCTATTCTCCCTCATATTTCATTATAGTAATATCTATGAAACAATTACATGCTTAAACTCTAATGGAAAAGTAATCCATTTGAAAGTATCCTTGCTCAAGTATGGATCATATTAGCAGGCCTCTGATATCCCTTCTGGCCTAGGGTTTCTGCCAAGTGGGACCTCTAGTTTTTTTAAATTGTTATTCCTATTAAGGAATCTACTTTTATGACCTTTAGTCCAAGATTGCTCTGCTTGAATGTGAAATGAAGCCACTGTCAATCATTTTCTGATGGGATCATACAATTTTAATTTTGAATAAGTTAGGTCAAATGAATAAATAAATCATTCATTATCCTTTGAGAGTCTTCACAAAGATAACATGATTGTGTTGGTTAGGATCTCTGTATTCATCAATGATCCAAGACAATCCCAAAGGAGTTATGATGAAAAAATGCTGTCTATTGTCAGAGAACTGATGTAGCTGAATACAGGTTGAAGCATACTTTTTAAGCTTCCTTTATTTTCTTGAGTTTTTTCTCTATATTTAATTTCACCATATGATTAATATGGAAATATGTTTTGTATGGCTACACATATATAAGCTATATTGAATTGCTTACCTTCTGAATGAGGAGGATGGGGAGGGAGAAAAGTTTTTTTGAAGGAATATTGAATGAATTGAATGAATAATGAATATTAAAAACCATTTTTACATGTAATTAAGGAAAATTAAATACTAAATAAAATTGAAAAAGAAGTTCTGTATTAATATTGCATCAATTGATTAACCAGCATGTAGTACGGCTACAGCACACTTCCTTCATTTCCATCAATCTCCCCATAAGAAACTCATATTACCTACCTGTAATAGTAATAACTAGTATTGATAAAGTATTTTAAGGTTTTGCAAAGAACTTTCAAAATTTCATCTGATCATATCCTCAAAACAGTCCTGAAAGTGGGTGTTATTCTTACCCTTAGGTCAGCTGCCCCATGATGCTCCTGAGCTTTCCTCTCATCTTGCCTGACACAAAGACTTTCCATCACTTCCTGGCCATCTCCACAACATGCAGTCTTTTGCATACCCCACCCCTTGCTAGCTCTCCTTTATGAATTGTGTATCCTGGTTAGAAAGCAATTGCTTGATGGCCAAGCCTTTCTTCCTTGTTTTCTTGTATTTGTATTATCAACACTTAGCCTACTGCATGGCACAGAATGAGAGTTTAAAAATCTATCATCTATCTACCTACCTACCTACCTATCATCATCATCATCCTTATCTATCATAATCATCATCATCCTTATCTATTTTTCTACCTATCTGCCTGTCGTTTATCTATTCACCTACTATCTATATATCTACTACTTACTCTCTTGTTTCTCTTTCTCTTCCTTCCTTCCTTTGCTCTCTTTCTCCCTCCCTTTTTTCTCTCTTTGTCTCTCTGTCTCTCTCTGTCTCATATATACACATATCTATCTATCTATCTATCTGTCTGTCTGTCTGCCTATCTATCTAACTACCTATAATATGGATACATTTGACTAGGGGTCAACATATAAATATCTATTTATGTACAAAATATCAACAAAATAAATCAAAAGTAAATTTATATTAAAGGGCTGAGGCACTAGAGGTTGGGAATATGAGAAAAGGGTTATACTAAAATGGTATTAAATCAATATTTTGAAGAAAATAAGAATCTAAGAAATAGAAGGAAAGTCAGCATGCCTTCCAGTGCAAAGGTATAGCAATGAGAGATGGGGAGAGGTGTGTGAGCAACGGTAAAGAAAAAATCCATTGGAATGGTTCATAATGTTTGGGAAATAATGTATCATAAGGTTGGAAAGGTAAGTTGGGACCAGGGGAGAAGGATTTTAAGAGAAAAACAGAGGGACTTGTATATGATTCTAGAGATAACAGGAGCCATTAAAGTTTACTGAATAAGAAAATATCATAACTAAATATGTATTTTAGGAAAATCACTTTGGTAACTGCAAAAATAGAAGGAAAAGGGCAAGGACTGGACAGTGGGAATAATTAGCATTAACATTTATAACTCTCCACTCTTAACTTTGTGTTATTGAAATGATTTGTAGGAAATTTGAGTCACTTGTTTCTAAAAGGAAAGAACATTTTCTGACTTTTCTTTAATGTAGTATCATTTGATGGAAAGTGGTGGGAGAGCACACGAGAGGTTCTAAGTCTTTTAATGTCATAATCTCGGGTCCAGTTGAAGGATATATTTCAAAGTTTCATCACGTCAATTCCCCAATTAATGGAAGAATGTTGGATCAATATTTATTGGTGGATTTGTTGGTTGAAATGGCATGAGGGATGTGTGTGTGTGTGTGTGTGTATGTGTCTGTGTGTGTGTGTGTGTGTGTGTGTGTGTGTGTGGTCAGTGCCAAATAATTCATTCACATTATTAAAGAAGGAATTCAGTCATGTCTTTAGTTTCTCATGAAACTGAATTTTTCTTTGGGGGACTTTATGTAGATATATATTTGATTTTTAATTGAGATGTGTACTTTGATTTTTAATTGGACTAAGAAGGGCTATGTAGGATAATGCAGTAAAACTAAGTTATTCCATATTGTGGAAGTTTTAAAATTCTAGACGGAAGTTTACATTTAATTTTAAAATCAAGAGGCACCCTTTGAAGCTTCATAAGCTTTTGGTTAGGAGAATGACTTGGTCAGTGTTTAGGTGGGAGGGAAGAGAGAAATGGTACCACGTAGCTTGTTGGAAACAGTTTTTCTTGCAAAATTGAGAATAATTTCATTGGCTTACATTTGGTAAAAGGGTTGTCAGTACACTCTAAATTTTGAGATTCTGGGAAAAAGTCTTGGGCTACATCTTCTAGTTAAGTCTCTTGGGGAAAAATTGTGAAGTGATAAAACTGGCTTCCCAGAACAATTGCCTATCTCTATCTTGGAAGTGTGAAATACAGTTTATAGTGGGATCATTATCTTAAACACTTCTATTTCCATTTTCTCCCATCATGTAAGTTAGTCTATTTTTTCTCCTTAAAATATTTAATTGGGTCTAGGGCTTAGTCCATTAGTGTACCTGGGCACAAAATAGCAAGGAAAGGAGAAGGCTAAAGTTTCTTCCTCAAGTCATTGACTTCAAATTAATAAGGTGACATATTGGATCCAGGAGAGCAGAGCCAAGTCAAATTACATCCACATCTTGGAGAAACATCCTTGTCTACTTGTCTTGTCAATATGTCCTTTTAATATTTCAAGTAAATGATTTGTGTTAACTTTTAAGTGCTCAAAGAGGGTCTTATTTTGTGTCAGTTTCAGACTCGGAATAACAGGGGGCTAGCTTGGCTCAACCCATGACATAGACCATTCAATCAGAGGAATAACCAGAGATGAGAGCCTAGAGAAAATAGCAGACAGCATTTCCATCTATCAATTTTTAAACCTGGAACACTGCTTAAAATATCATGAATCTAGTTTCATATGCACCAGAATGGTGGGCAAGATGGATGGAACATTCCATTTCAACTAAATCTTACATGTGAAGTGCTGAATTCTGTTGTTTCTATGCTACAGAAATGCTACTTGAAAATTTCATTGTTCCAATCCAATGTCCTGTTCACACCTAAGAAAGCCCTAGAAATCTTCTAACTGTGGTGATTTCTTCTATTCTATTGACTTTGTCTATAAAGCATTGATATCTACATGCGTAGACAAAAATGGACATGTGGAAGCAGAATTAGACATAGGGATATAGGTCTCAAAGACAATAATCATAAAATAACAGATCAGAAAAAGACCTTAATCATCATCAAGTTTCCTATTTTACTGATGAAATAATTGAGTACCAGAGACATGGAACAATTTGCTTGAAGTCACACAATTAGGTAACGTCAAGACCAGAGCAAGAGCCCCTTATCCTTCCTCCTAGTCCAGACATGGATCCACTCCATTTGGGGAATTGACTTCTTAGCTTTGCCCCATATACCGTTTGATAGATTCATACCAAATATTTATTGATTAAGTGACTGCACCATATCACAGTTTAATAGATTAGGGGTTATCTGGCCCAATTCCTTCATTTTATAGATAAGGAAATAGAAATCGAGGGAAATTTATATCACTCGGTCCCATGAATACTAGGAAACAGAACTGAGACTTCCCTCAAGCTCATATAGCAAGCTCTTCATCCTTTTGCTCCTCACCCCAGGGGGAACCTCTTTTCCCAAACAGAGCTCTGCTTAGAGCTCAGAATTACACCAAACAGATTGAACACCCTGTGACTCCATCATCACTGCTTTCACATGATGGTTTAGGAGGGTTGGAGAGTACTACACTTCTAAACAGGAATGCTTAACAGCTCTTACACCCTTTTATGTAAGCATTCATCTTGGAAATCAGCAAATGCTCCAAAGCAGGATTTGATTTATACTTTTATCAACTGTCTAGAATTAAGGAAGTGATGGATAAAATGTTAATAATGCAGATTAAATTTTAAAGTATGTTGTGCATACATAATTTTGGAGATATCATTGTTAAAATATTTACTAGCATGCCACTAACTAGAGTGTGCCCACCACTGTCAGGGTAAATAATCATTCTGTTTCCACAAATCCAAAACACCCCAACCTAGAAAGATTTTGCAATTCTAATTATAGCTTCAGTTTCATTCTCCTGCTCAACCTCCATCCTTTCCACAGGCATTTACTTACTCAGGGTCATGTTTTATATATTGGATTACTTGCCATCTAGGGGAAGGAGTAGGAGAAAGGGGAGGAAGTGGAACACAAGGTAGGTCGATATTGAAAAATTATCCATGTATATGTTTTGAAAATAAAAACTTCAATAAAAAGTTCATGTTTTATACTCATATATCCTCTGACTCACTCTTTTAATCTGTCCTCTCCATCTCTCCGACTACTACAGAAACCCAGCCACACTCAATTCTACAGCACACCATCTTCCACTGCAGACATCTGGGGGCTGCATCCTGCATTCTCAGTCACCGGGGGACAGATTACCACTACTTCAATAGCCAGGGATTTTGTAGATAAAATGAAGGGCTCCCAGTAGCTGCCTGTTCCCCATCACTTTCTTCACAGAGATGTATCTGCTTTATAACTATCTGCTTGTATCCCCTTTGCCTTGCACATAGTAGGTGTTTACTATTTGGCAAGTGGAATTTATTAAACTTTGGAGGCCCCAAGGCAAATGTCAGGAAAAAAACCCAATTGTGGTTGTTCTCTTACTAAAAGGAGACTGTCCACTGGGACCTTATTTCAATCCCCAAGTTTCTGACCTTTTTGAAATGACGTCTCCAAGTCAATAAGACTGATAACTTTGTTGTTGCTTTTTCTAGACAGCAAATCTTCCTTCTGACTTACTCCATATAAGTACTTTATTCATTCTCGTTTGGCTATAATGTTCGACATAATAAATTAAACAAAATATTTTTTACTGTTGAGAAGCAGGATGATTTAGTGGATACAGAGCCACTCTTGAAATAAGATCTGCATTCAAATCCTACCTATGGACCATCCTGACTAGATGAATGTAGGGAAGTCCCAACTCTCTCAGTATTTAGGCAACGTTGTAAGAGCCAAGTAGCAGAGAACTTGTCAACGTCTGATGGAAAAAGGAACATTCTCACCAGAGAGCTTCTTGCATTAATGAAATCCTTGGTCCAGCTCATTTCCATTTTTTGATTCATTGGCAATCATTCAAGAGTGGTTTTCATCATGTTTTCAATGATGCATTGACATCATTAAAATAAACAATTATTTCTAATACTTTTTAGCCCTCACTTGGGACTTTATAGAACTGAGAACATATTTGAATATATTTAAAAGGCCTTATCTGACCAAATCAGAAAGGCTTCAGGAATGCAATATAGTTAGAAATTACAGGAATGAACACATTTGAAGAGAGAGCTCACCAGCATTGTATTCAAATATTACTAAAACATTAAAACTACTATCTTAATTCACATATAAAGAAATTGCATTTTTCAAGCCAATTTGACAATGTCATCTAAACTTGGAACTAAATTACTGCAATTCCCATGTGATGTTTAATGACTTATTTTATATGTCACAATTGTGTTTGATATTAAATAGGATGAAATACATTCACTTGAAGGAATGAAAGCAATATGTTTCTTTAGTGAGCCATCACCATTAATGTTTCAAGCTATTTTTATGGAGAATTATTCACATAAAATATAAAATTATCATCAATGTAGTGTCAGAAAAATGAGGATTATTATAAATTAGGAAACTGTATGTTAAAATATTAAACTGATAGAGCAGATGTTCAGTTCTATTTAATTTCTTCTAGTAATACATTTGAATCACATGATACTTATTAAATATCATGACTAGGAATCGCTTTTCATTTTAAAATCTTTCCTAGATGTGACCAGTCCTTAAACTGTTACAACACTCTTCAGTGGACTAGATCGTTTCTGAAGGTTGGAAGGTCTCAAAATTCTAAAATTCTGGGAATCTATGATGCTCTAAGTCATAAAAGACAATAAATTAATAAATGAGTTTTGGTTAAGTATCTACTACATATTAGGTATCGAAACGGCAAAAATAAATGTCATTAAGGAATTTACATTTTTTCAAGGGCAGCTATTTGTATCTGAATATATGCATATATAATATGCATATGTATATATGTACACATATGTATATATGCATGTATATATGTGTGTGCACATGGATATGGGCAGCTGAGTGATGCTCTAGTGGATAGAGCTCCAGACTTAGAATCAGGAAGTCTCATCTCCTTGAGTTCAAATTCAGCCTCAGATATGAGATGTATGAGCCTGAGCAAACTAATAAATCTTGTTTGTCTATTTCTTTGTCTACAAAATGGGCTCGAAAGGGAAAATGGCAAAGCGTTCCAGTATCTTTGATGAGAAAATCCAAAATGAGGTCATGAAGAATCAGACTTGACTGAACAATAACTAATAATATATATGTGCAGATATAGAGACAGAGATAGACTCGGAGACAGAGAGAAAGAGGGAGAACTTACACCAACTATATAAAAGCTCATTTTGGATGGAAAAGCACTTAGATCTGCAGGGAGCAAGAAAGACTTTGTATAGAAGCTGAGATGGCAGAAGAAAAAGAATTCTAAGAGACAGAGATGAAGAGTACATTTCAGATAAGAATTGTAATCATTAATGGAGACCTGTTTTTATGTCAGGTCAATAAGAATTAAAACCAGAGATCTAATAGTCAACCAACATTTATGAATTGCCTGCTGTGTGCCAAGCATTGTGCTAAGTGTTGGATAAGAAGAAGTCTAACAATTTCCAGACATGGATATTACTTAAGTTGCAATTCCAACAAACCAGAAAAGAAAAAAGGCACAAAGGAGAAGCAAATGAAGAGGATCCATGAATGGCTGAAATGAGTATAGCAATGCCCAAGCATTTTATTCATTAAAAAGTCCCCTTGAAACTTATCTGGTCCTAACTTTAATCTAGAATCCAGGGGTGTGCTGGAGCCAGCTTGAACCAGCTTGGAAGAGATGATTGTTAAATTTTCAGTGTGAGCATTCAGACCTCAGAAACCGGAAAATGCTACAAACCAGGACTTGATTTGTTTTGAATGTTTAGATAGAAGAAAATGATGGAGAAAGTATAATAATGAAGATTAAATTTCAAATCATTTCTTGAATTCTTTTTGCGTTTTCAGAGAGCAAATGTTTAATAATTAAACATTTACAAAAAATACTTCTGGCAATAAATAATCCTATCATCTTTTCTAAATAACATGCTAATAAATTTGATTATATGACTTCTTGTTCATAGGATTTTAAAAGCAGTGGATTTAAAAAAAAAGGCAGTCAGAGAGGAGACTGTTCTGAACCCATCGAGAAGTGAAACAAACAATTCTGGAAGAGTTTGGTTATATATTAGGAGCTAATTTGCATTGGTACATAGAATACTTTTATCATAGTGAATAATGAATGTATGGAGTATGAAAAATACATGAATACATGAACTCATGAGAGTTGGAGTCTCCATAGAATCCCCTGGCTGTCCTTTTCTTGCTTCCAAAGAGATTATACTCTCTGAAGCTGTAGTTCTCAAGTATTCCAGCTCATCTTCCCTCAGCTCTAAGCTGGGGACATTGTTCATAGTCAAGTCTCTGATTATAAAATCAACGGGAAGGGAAGGAAAAGTATGATCATTCCTTTGGGATTTCTTCTCTCTCTATTGATCCCCAGACCTTGCTGCCCTATAGTTAAAGGTCAAAGGATCTGGCTTCCCCAGGCATTCTTTAAATTGGGTTCCAGAAGAATTTGTTGAAATGTTTTGTTGCCCTTTCCTTTAGTAAAATGCAAATTTTATTAGAAATTGTCTAATTCTATTTTCTAATATATTTTCCATTACCTAACTCTATATTCTAATATATTCTATATTAGACATGTCTGATTCTTTCCTCCAATCCCAATAAATCTTTTCCTCTGCTTTTATCCAAGGCCTAAAAGCACCTCACTCCAACTTGATAAATTATGTTTGTTTAGACTTTTCATTGGTCAGGAGATTTAATATAGGTATTTAAGAATCATTCACAAACAATTTACATCAACAAATGACTACTTCTGTATTTCACAGAAACATTAATTGATAATTAGGACACATGAAAGACCCTTCTTATTCATGCATGATAAAAGAATATCAGATTAGGGTCTTCACACTGAAGTTTATTTCTGTTGTTCAATAAGTTTCAGTCATGTCTAAATTTTTGTGATTTGTGATTTTATTGTTTTGTAATTCTCTTCTCCAGCTCATGTTATACATGAGGAAACTGAGGCAAATAGGATTAAGTGACTGATCCACGGCCACACAACTAGGAAAATATCTGTACTATTGATTTTGTAGGGAAAAGACCTTACAAAATCTCCTTACATATGATCTGTTCCTGAAAATTCCCATACTAACAGTATCAGACTGTCTCAGGTTATATATAAAGGGATATGATTAACAAAACATGTTATGATTAAAATAGACATCTGAGAAATCCAAACTAGGAAAATTGACTCTTTGATTGCTTCTTTTTTCCCCATTTTACAAATCTTTATCATTAAACCTCAGACTAGAGATTTGGTCCTTTAGCAACAATTTACAGGATAAGAATTTATTTCTTTACTTAGGGAAACAGTATAAGAAACCAAATGGAGCTATGGGAAGAGTGATGCTTTGGGAATCAGAGAACATTGGGAATTTAATATTTAATAAATATCTATGTTTATGAATATATTTATATAAATATAATTATATTATATAATATATAATATAAATATCATATAATTTATATATTATAAATATAATTATATAATTTATATATTTATAAATATATTTATTTATAATAAATATTTAATAAAAATACCTACTTCCCTGGTTTGTGAGGATCCAAGAAGATATCATGCATAAAGAACTGGAAATCTTTCAGTGTTGTATAAATCCTCATTATTATCATTATTAGAAATCAGTAGAGTTTTGCCTAAAAAAGTCAGAGATGGGCTACCAGTAGTACATATGTGGGAATTCCCAGCCCTGTTTCACAAGCTAAATGTTCCACCTAGAACTAGACCACTTTTTCAGGGATTCCATTTCCAGGGCCCACGCCTGCTGCTATTTTATAACCACATCAGCAGAACTGTCATAAAGCTAAGATGGGTTTTCAAAAATTCACCCTCTATCTGCAGGGGTGTAAGAGGTGATGAATGATGCAGGGCGGCTGTAGGCAGGAGTTTCTCCTACCTACATTTTGATGACTGATACAGATTCTGCATAATTTTTTTTAACATCATCTTGATGGATCTCAGGTTACCTTTTATATGGAATGATGTCTTTCCAACTTAAGTAGACAGGATCACATAGAGCAATGCAGGTAATAAATAAATAAGGCTGGTCGACAACTTCATGTTGGGCTTTGGGGAGAGCAAAATATAGGGGAGGGGAACAGTCATCAATTTGTTTACTGACTACTTACTATATGACAAACCTAGTGCAGGGATTGGAGATACAAATACAAAAAAATCAAAGAGTCCCTGTCCTCAAAGAGCTTATTTCCTATAAGGAGAAATAACTATTGCACACATATTGATGAGATAATTAGGTTAAGAGAAACAGCTAGATATTAGATAATAGAAAAATATATATATAGATTAGGTTGTGTAGTGCATAGAGCACCAGACCTGAAGACAGGAAAACATCTTCCTGAGTTCAAATTTGGCCTCAGATACTTATTAATTGGATGATCCTGGGCAAGTCATATAACCTTGTTTGCCTCAGTTTCCACTAATGGCAAACCACTATAGGATCTTTGCCAAGAAAGAACCAAGTGGGATCGCAAAAAGTCAGATATAAATGAAATGTTGGAATCACAAGATATTAAAACTTAAATGAAGACATTCACTTTGGAGACATCAATGACCTGCTTCTATTCACTGGTATCCTAATGTTTAACAGTTTATTAAAAATTCAACACTATTGAGTCCCTTATTATTTCTTTCATGTTTTCTTTTTTTTTTCTTCTCTTGAGTCTTATGTTTGAATGTCAAATTTTGTATTCAACTCTTGTCTTTCATTAGGAATGCTTGAAACGCCTCCATTTCATTAAAGATCGATTTTTCTCTGAAGTATTAGACTCACTTTTGCTGGATTAGTTATTCTTTCTTAAAATCCCATCTCTTTTGCTTTCTAGAATGTTATATATCCTTTAAGTGTGATCCTGACTATGACTACATGATACTTGATTAGTTTCTTGGTGATGCTTGCAATATCTCCCCCTTAACCAGAGATCTCTGGAATTTTGCTGTTCTGTTTTGGGGAGTTATTATTTGAGATCTCTTTTAGGAGGTGGTCACTGGATTCTTTCCATTCCTATTCTACACTCTGGTCCTAGAATAATAGCATGGTTTTCCTTGATAATTTCTCAAGATATTATGTTTAGGCTCTTTCTAAAATAATGATTTTAAGGAGGTCCAATAATTCATTAACTCTCCTTTATCTATTTTCCAAGTCAATTTTTCTTCCAATGAGATTTTTCATATATTCTTCTACTTTTTCATTCTTGTGATTTTTGTTTCTTGGTGTATCATGGAGTCATTAGCTTCCCAATTTTAATTGCCCAATTTTAATTTCTAACAACTTACTTTAAGTATTTTAAAGTGTGAGAACACCGATATCATTGAAAAGGTGTATGTAAGTTAGACAGAGATCTGTCCTTTTTCTGTGAGCGACACTATGATTTATAAAGTGGTCTTCTTACCCAAAAAAAAAAAATCCTCAAAGGGAGGAAGAAAAGTATTTTTATCCTAATTTTACAAATGAAAAAAGTGAATTAGAGGTACTTAAGTGACTTATCTAGAATCAGTTAATTAGTGAAAGAGATGGTAATAGAACTCAAATCTATTAATTACAATCCCAGTATTTTCTCCCTTACACTATCTTGCCTCTCATCAAACACAACTCTGAAATTTCTTAAAAAACTTAAACCTTAATTCTTAGGTGTTTAATAAGGGCCATT
This sequence comes from Sarcophilus harrisii, assembly GCF_902635505.1. Lineage (NCBI taxonomy): Eukaryota > Metazoa > Chordata > Mammalia > Dasyuromorphia > Dasyuridae > Sarcophilus > Sarcophilus harrisii. The sequence goes on along the minus strand of NC_045428.1, from coordinate 13,417,804 downwards.
TCCCTTCTCTATAGGAGCCTTGAGGTTGCCCAGGTGGAGATTCTACAAAATACTGAAAAGTTTAATCACTTCTCTGACTTGTCCTTTTCTTTCATTTGGTCACTTTGGCTTTGGAAGCTCAATCTGTTCTCTGAGCAGCCACCTCAAATCCTCCTAGTATTAGGATGGGGATACAGAGTTCAGTCTCCAATCAAAATCTCTGAAAAGATCCAAATGTACCAGCCCTTGTTGTGTGAGACCTTGAAGGATTCCATATGGAAGATTTTATACTCATTAGTGATAAAGCATTGCTTGTCTGACAGTTTTTTCTAAGCCAGAAAAGTTAAGGAGAAGATGATAGAAATAAAAATATCTATGGCAAGGAGATAAAGGAGTATAGAATAGGTGTCTAGGTTTGTGGGGCCACAAACTGACCTGTCCTCAGGAATCTAAGAAGACAAAAAAACTTGTAGAAAAAAAAATGAAACCGATTTTTTTCTTGGTATTTCTCAAAGTTTTTGTGGGGAGTAGGAGGCTTACAAAGCAATATCTTCTGCTATAAGAATTGTTGAAAACAGCTTTCTCACCAGTGCTGTGATTAAATGAATGAGAGCCAGCCAGCCAGGGTTAACTTGAACACCATCTGTTCAAGCCACAGGGAAGAGGACTAACTGAATGACGAATGATCACAGTGTGCTCTTTGACAATGAGCCTGCACTGGACCATGGACACCTGGAATCAAAACAACAGAAGAATCAGACCAACTGGTTCTAACGACCAGTCACTTCAACAGCGAGGAGCCACAGGAGTGAGAATGAAGACTTTTCTGATGACTGTCACCCCATGTGGATAGTTCCATTCTCCAAACTGCCATAACTCTCATTGTTTGTACCACCCAATCTTGTACGTTAATTTAGTTTATTCTTTAATTGTTCCATATTTTATTATGATTTCCCAATGAGATTATCATCTCCTTCTAGCCAAAATTAATGTGTTAAATTTATTTGATTTCCATATTGCACCAAAAAGAGTTGAGTACATAGTAGATTTCAATGAATAGTGTCTTGAACTCAAGTTCTTTGCCATAGGTAGAAAGGGAAAATAATATCTAACCCATTTGGAGAATTATTTAAGTTGTTAATAATTATAATGATAGTCATAAATAACTCACATTTATGGTCTGATTTACAAAGTAAATCTCTCCTTACCAAAAAAAAAAAAAATCTCTAAGGGAGGAAGAAAAATGAGGAAAGTGAATCAGAGAAACATAAATGACTAGCCTGGGGCCAGTTAATTAGCGACAGATATGGTAATGGAACCCAAATCTATTAACTACAATAACAGTGTTTTCT